>NW_022437012.1:7917508-8090887 GCF_009761245.1 Sapajus apella | reverse complement strand
GGAGGCGGCGGCGGGAATGTTCAGTGGTGACTTTCTGTGATCCTCAAGGTCCAGGGGCTATTTGTAGAAGATTTATTGAGAAAATGCTTCTCAACCCCCCAGAGAATCATGGCTTTAGAATTAAGTTCTAAGACACTGTGCAAACTGGGGCAAATGGTACCTACTGGGGTCTAATCAGTGCCCAATGGTTATCAGCCTTCTTTCTCACCCAGATTCTAAGCAAATTAAGAAATAAAACAAGGAACAAGGCAGATGAGGACTGAAATAATCACCATTGTTACTGAAAAGGCTAAGTTGGAGGGAATAACTTTGGGATAGGAGTCAAATGAGCTTTCAAATTGGCGTCTCCAAATCGGCTGGTTGACCCAGTCACAGACAAGGCCAGATATGGTTAGTTTCTTGCCCTGAGAAGCAGGGCACAATACCTGTTTGCTGTGAGTCACTCACTTCCAAGAAGGAACAGAAAAGGGATGAGCAGCATGTGCCCCAGTCTATTCTTTCCAAATTTACCAATCAGATATGTCACTTCACCTCCCTTAGGGCAGAGAAAATTTAAAAGATAGGGAGGCCAGGAGTCACAGTAATTGAGTTCCTTTTACACGGATGGACATTGAAACTGAAGGAAAAACATTCCTTCAGTAATAAGCTCTTCCCATCACAATGAAAACCAGTCATTATCACCAATGGTGATATAGACCTCATCTGCCTTGTTCCATTTCTTTTTTTAAAAATTTATTTATTGGCTGAGGCAGGCGGATCACGAGGTTAAGAGATGGAGACCATCCTGGTCAACATGGTGAAACCCCGTCTCTACTAAAAATACAAAAATTAGCTGGGCATGGTGGCGCATGCCTGTAGTCCCAGCTACTCAGGAGGCTGAGGCAGGAGAATTGCTCGAACCCAGGAGGCAGAGGTTGCAGTGAGCTGAGATCGTGCCATTGCACTCCAGCCTGGGTAATCAGAGCGAAACTCTGTCTCATAAAAGAAAAAAAAAATTATTTATTTTACTTTAGGTGCATACTGTATCTGGCATTTCTCCCCATGTTATCCCTCCCCATCCCCCTTGTCTCTCCCCTACCCCCCCAACTGCCCCCAGTGTGTAATGCTCCTCTCCCTGAGTCCACGTGTTCTCGTTGTTTAACACCCACCTATGAGTGAGAACATATGGTTTGGCTTTCTATTCTTGTGTCAGTTTGCTGAGAATGATGGTTTCTAGATTCATCCATGTCCCTACAAAGGACATGAACTCATCATTTTTAATGGCTGCATAGTATTCCGTGGTGTATATGTACCACATTTTTCCTGTCCAGTCTATCATTGATGGGCATTTGGGTTGGTTCCAGGTCTTTGCTATTGTTCACAGGGCTGCAATGAACATACATATGCATTTGTCTTTATAGTAGAATGATTTATAGTTCTTTGGGTATATACCCAGTAATGGGATTGCTGAGTCAAATGGAATTTCTATTTCTAGATCTTTGAGAAATTGCCACACTGTCTTCCACAATGGTTGAACTAATTTATATTCCCACCAACTGTGTAAGAGTGTTCCTATTTCTCCATATCCTCTCCAGCATCTATTATCTCCAGCTTTTTTTAATGATCACTATTCTAACTGGCGTAAGATGGTATCTCAATGTGGTTTTGATTTGCATTTCTCTAATGACCAGTGATGAGATGAGCATTTTTCATATGTTTATTGGCCTCATATATGTCTTCTTTTGAAAAGTGTCTCTTCATATCCTTCACCCACTTTTGAATGGAGTTTTTTTTTTTTCTTGTAAATCTGTTTTAGTTGTTTGTAGATTCTTGATATTAGCCCTTTGTCAGATGGGTCAAAAATTTTTTCCCATTCTGTTGGTTGCCAATTCACTCTAATGATGGTTTCTTTTGCTGTACAGAAGCTCTGGAGCTTAATTAGATCCCATTTGTCTATCTGGGCTTTTATTGCCATTGCTTTTGGTGTTTTAGTCATGAAGTCCTTGCCTATGCCTATGTCCTGGATGGTTTTGCCTACGTTTTCTCCCAGTGTTTTTATGGTGTTAGGTTTTATGTTTAAATCTTTGACCCATCTGGAGTTAGTTTTAGTGTAAGGTGACAGGGGTCCAGTTTCTGTTTTCTGCATATGGCTAGCCAGTTTTCCCAACACAATTTATTAAACATAGAGTCCTTTCCCCATTGCTTGTTTTTGTCAGGTTTGTCAAAGATCAGATGGTTGTAGATGTGTGGTGTTTCTTCTGGGATCTCTGTTCTGTTCCATTGGTCTGTGTCTCTGTTTTGGTACAAGTACCATGCTGTTTTGATTACTGTAGCCTTGTAGTATAGTTTGAAGTCCAGCAGGGTGATGCCTCCGGCTTTGTTCTTTTTGCTTAGGATTGTCTTGGCTATGCGGGGTCTCTTGTGGTTTCATATGAAGTTTAAAGTGGTTTGTTCCAGTTCTGTGAAGAAGGTCATTGGTAGCTTGATGGGGATAGCATTGAATCTATAGATTACTTTGGTCAGTATAGCCATTTTCACAATATTGATTCTTCCTAACCATGAACATGGAATGTTTCTCCATCTGTTCGTGTCCTCTCCTATTTCGTTGAGCAGTGGTTTGTAATTCTCCTTGAAGAGGTCCTTTACATCCTTTGTTAGTTGTATTCCTAGGTATTTTGTTTTCTTTGTAGCAATTGTGAATGGCCGTTCGCTCTTGACTTGGCTCTCTGTCTGTTATTGGTATATAGGAATACTTGTGATTTCTGCACATTGATTTTGTATCCTGAGACTGCTGAAGTTGCTTATCAGTTCGAAAAGATTTTGGGCTGAGACGATGGGGTCTTCTAGATATACAATCATGTTGTCTGCAAATAGAGACAGTTTGACTTCCTCCTTTCCTAATTGAATACGCTTTATTTCTTTTTCTTGCCTGATTGCTCTGGCTAGAACTTACAATACTATGTTGAATAGGAGTGGTGAGAGAGGGCATCCTTGTCTAGTGCCAGATTTCAAAGGGAATTCTTGCAGCTTTTGCCCATTCAGTATGATATTGGCTGTAGGTTTGTCATATATAGCTTTTATCATTTTATGATAAGTTCCATCAATACTTAGTATATTGAGAGTTTTTAGCATGAACGGCTGTTGAATTTTATCGAAGGCCTTCTCTGCATCTATTGAAATAATCATGCGGTTTTTGTCTTTGGTTCTGTTTATGTGACGGATTACATTTATGAATTTGCATATGTTGAACCAGCCTTGCATCTCTGGGATGAAGCCTGCTTGGTCATGATGGATAAGCTTCTTGATGTGCTGTTGCAATCCGTTTGCCAGTATTTTATTGAAGATTTTTGTGTCAATGTTCATCATGGATATTGGCCTGAAGTTTTCTTTTTTAGTTGCGTCTCTGCCTGGTTTTGGCATCAGGATGATGTTGGTCTCATAAAATGGGTTGGAGAGGATTCCTTCCTTTTGTATTTTTTGATATAGTTTCAGAAGGAATGGAACCAGCTCCTCTTTGTACCTCTGGTAGAATTCAGCTGTAAACCCATCTGGACCTGGACTTTTTCTGGTTGGTAGGCTATTGATTGCTGCTTCTACTTCAGCCCTTGTTATTGGTCTATTCAGGCTTTCAACTTCCTCCTGGTTTAGCCTTGGTAGAGTACAAGTGTCTAGGAATTTATCCATTTCTTCCTGGTTTACTGGTTTATGTGAGTAGAGCTGTTTGTAGTAATCTCTGACAGTAGTTTGTATTTCTGTGGGATCAGTGGTGATATCCCTTTTATCATTTTTTATTGCATCTATTTGATTTTTCTCCCTTTTTTTAATTAATCTGGCTAGCAGTCTATTTTGTTGATCTTTTCAAAAAACAGCTACTGGATTTATTGATTTTTTGAAGGGTTTTTTGTGTGTCTATCTCCTTCATTTCTGCTCTGATCTTAGTTATTTCTTGTCTTCTGCTAGCTTTTGAGTTTTTGGTCTTGCTCCTCTAGCTCTTTCAATTTTGATGATAGGGTGTCGATTTTAGATCTTTCCTCTCTTCTCTGGTGGGCATTTATTGCTATAAATTTCCCTCTAGACCCTGCTTTAAAGGTGTCCCACAGATTGTGGTAAGTTGTGTCTTTATTCTGATTGGTTTCAAAGAACATCTTTATTTCTGCCTTCATTTCATTGTTTATCCAGTTGACACCCAGAATCAAGTTGTTCAGTTTCCAAGTGGTTGTGCAGGTTTGAGTGTATTTCTTGATCCTGAGTTCTAGTCTGATTGCACTGTGATCTGATAGACTGTTATGATTTCTGTTCTTTTGCATTTGCTGAGAAGTGATTTGCTTCCAGTTATGTGGTCAATTTTAGAGTAAGTGCAATGTGGTGCTGAGAAAAATGTATGTTCTGTGGATTTGGGGCGGAGCATTCTGTATATGTCTATTAGGTCCGCTTGGTCCAGCTCTGCATTTAAGTCATGGATATCCTTGTTAATTTTCTGTCTTGTTGATCTGTTTAATATTGACAGTGGAGTGTTGAAGTCTCCCACTATTATTGTGTGGGAGTCTAAATCTCGTTTTAGGTCGTTAAGAACTTGCTTTGTGTGTCTGGATGCTCCTGTGTTGGGGGCATATATATTTAGGATAGTTAGCTCTTCCTGTTGGATTGATCCTTTTACCATTATGTAGTGTCCTTCTTTGTCTCTTTTGATCTTTGTTGGTTTGAAGTCCATTTTATCAGAGACTAGGATTGCAACCCCTGCTTTTTTTTGTTCTCCATTTGCTTGGTAAATCTTCTTCCATCCCTTTATTTTGAGTCTATGTGTGTCTTTGTATGTGAGATGGGTTTCCTGAATACAGCACACCAATGGGTTCGGACGTTTTATCCAGTTTGCCAGTCTGTGTCTTTTGACTGGGACATTTAGGCCATTTACATTCAATGTTAATATTGTTATATGTAGATTTGATCGTGCCATTTTGTTACTGGCTGGTTTTCTTTCCCATTAGTTGACTCATTTTCTTCATTGCATTTTTGGTCTTTACCAATTGGTTTGCTTTTGCCTTGACTGGTACTTGTTCCCTTCTGTACTTAATGTTTCTTTCAGGAGCTCTTGTAGGGCAGGTCTGGTGGTGACAAAATCTCTCAATAAGTGCTTGCCAATAAAGGATTTTATTTCTCCTTCACTTACGAAGCTTAGTTTGGCTGGATATGAGATTCTGGGTTGAAAGTTCTTTTCTTTAAGGATATTTAATATTGGCCCCCACTCTCTTCTGGCTTGTAGAGTTTCTACTGAGAGATCTGCTGTGAGTCTGATTGGCTTCCCTCTGTGGGTGACCTGACCTTCTCTCTGGCTGCCCTTGGCATTTTTTCCTTCATTTCAGCCCTGATGAATCTGACGATTATGTGCCTTGGGTTGCTCTTCTTGAGGAATATCTTTGTGGAGTTCTCTGTATTTCTTGAATTTGAAATTTGGAGTGCCTTGCTAGGCTTGGGAAGTTCTCCTGGATAATATCCCGGAGCATGTTTTCCAGCTTGGATTCATTCTTCCCATCATTCAGGTACACCGATCAAGCGTAGATGTTTTCACATAATCCCATATTTCTTGGAGGCTTTGTTCATTTCTTTTCACTCTTTTCTCTCTTGTGTTGCCTTCTCTTTTTATTTCATTGAGTTGATCTTCAGTCTCTGATATACTTTCTTCTGATTGATCAATTCAGCTATTAAAACTTGTGTTTGCTTCACATAGTTCTCATGCTGTGTTTTTCAACTCCATCAAGTCGTTGATGTTCTTCTCTAAGCTGGTTATTCTGGTTAGCAGTTCGTGTAACCTTTTTTCAAGGTTTTTGGTTTCTTTGCATTGAGTTAGAACGTGTTCCTTTAGCTCAGAAACATTTGTTGTTATCCACCTTCTGAAGCCTGTTTCTGTCAATTCGTTACACTCCTCCATCAAGTTGTGATCCTGCGGTGTTGAAGAGTTGCTATCCCCTGAAGGAGAAGAGGTGTTCTGGTCTTTGATGGTTTCATCTTTTTTGCACTGTTTTTCCCCCGTCTTTGTGGATTTACCTGGCTGTGGTGTCAGAGAGCTGCTTGATGAGGTCACTTGTCTGCCTGTGGAGGTGCTACTTGGTTTCTAGGGACTCCTTCAGGTTACTAGGGAACCTTCCTGCGTCTTTTTTGTTTATACTGGGAGATTAGGCCCACCTCTTCTGTTGACCTGTAGGAGCTGCTGGGTTGTTAGGAATGCCGTCCTGTTGCTACGGAGGCTTCCTGTGTTTTTTGTTAAAACATGTAGCCCAGTCCCACCCCTTTAGTGGTGGGTTGTGCCCTTCTTCCACTGCGCTGGATCATTCAGGGTTCATCTCAGACTGTGGCACTGGCTGCGCAACCCACTAGAGTCGGAGCTTCGTCCCTCTGGGGTTTGTGGGGGAGGGTAGGGACCCACCCAGCCGAGCCCAGCCTCACCAGGGCTGTCTCCCCCTTTCAGCTTCCTCTCTCTCCTGTCATGGGGTAGGGGTGAAGGCAGCTGCTCCGGCTCGCAGCTCCCTCTCTCTCCGGGTTCGGGGAGGGGGCGATAGCTCAGTCTGCAGGCTCTTATTCAACTCCGTGCTTGTAATTCCGGGTGGCTTGACTGGCAAAGATCCCCCGTTCTGTGTATTGCTGAGGCTTTAGGGGAAGCGCTGTATCTGGTCCAGAGCGCCAGAGGGGGAGCCTCTGACTCGCCAGTCAGATGCACTTTCTGGGTGAAGTAGCACTCCTCCCCACCTCAATCTGCCCTGAGTGGGCTTTGCTCACCCTTGGACCAGACACGTTGAAATGCACCGCGTACCTCAGTTGGAGCTAGGAGATCTCTGGATTTCTGCATCTCTCGCTGGGTGTTGTGTGCTGGAGTTGTGTCTAATTGGCCATCTTGGATCTTCTTTCCAGAATCCCTTGTTCTGTTTCTTAATTTGCTTAGAGTCTGGATGAGAAAGAGGTTCCTAGCCCTTTGAGGCAAGAATTAAGCAGTTAAATTGCATGGATGATTGGGGCTATGTCTGTCATCTACACACAGACTATACACTCACCCTGTTACTCATCAGCATGGGAGTGGCCAAGCATGTTTCACTGAAGCATTTGTTGGGGGCACGTGTAGCACAGAAGAAACATGTAGATTTTCCCCACATTCATACCAATGTGTGTCTGTGTAGTTTTTTGTTGTTGGTGGGTTTTTGTGTGTGGTTTTTTTTTTTTTTTTTTTTTTGGCGATAGCCTCTCCCTCTGTCACCTAGGCTGGGGTGCAGTGGAGCAATTTCAGCTCACTGCAACCTCTGCCTTCCAGGCTCAAGCGATCCTCCCACTAAGCCTCCTGAGTAGCTGGGACCACAAGCAAGCACCACCATGCCAAGCTCATACCAGTGTCTTCTTTTTAAATGTTGAATGTGGAAATAATTTGAGACTTATAGAAAAGCTGCACCAATAGTGCAGAGTTTCTTTCTGTACACCCTTCCCCCATCTTTGGCTAATGTTAACCTACATAACCACAGTACAATGATCAAGGCTAAGAAATTAACATTGGTGCAGTACTGTGAATGAAAATATGCTTTGTTTTGAGATTCCCACAGTTTTGCCTTTTTCTGTTCCAAGATCCTGTCCAGGATCCCACATTGCATTTCATTGCCCTGTCTCCTTCTCCTCTAACCTCTGACAGTGCATCATTCTTTCTGTGTCTTTTGTGATCTTGACACTTTTGAAGAGGACTGGTCGGGATTTTTGTACACTGTCCCTCAGTTTGGGATTGTTTGCTGTTTTCTCATGATCAGATAGAGGTTTTGCATTTTTGACAAGAATCCTTAGAAGAGATGCGCACTTCTCAGTGCGCTGTAGCAAGGGTGCATGCTGTCAATGCCTTACTACTGTTAACTTTATCAGTACTACTTACTGATACATACTACTGTTAACTTCCTATGGTAACTTTGATCACTTTTGATTCAGATGGTATCTGCTGGGATTTTCTATGGTAAATTTGCTATTTTTTTCTTTTGTAATAAATAACCTGAGGGAGATATTTTGAAACCATATAATTACACTGTTTCTTTTCAAACTTTGGCCAATAATTTCAGCATCTGTTGGTGGATCTGTCCCACATCAATTATTACTGTGGTGTTCTAATCCTAATTTCTATTTCCCTCATTCCTTCTGCATTGGTTAACTGGAATCCTTCTGCAAGAAAGAGCTGTCTCTTCTGCACATATTTGTTCATTCATTTATGTATGTCAGCATGAACTCATGGGTATTCATTTTATTCAATGGTTGTAATCCAATACTATGATTATATATTTTGTCACTCAGATTTCTCCAGCTCTGTCCACTGGAAAGTTGGAAAGTCCAACCAAAAGCTCTAACTTTGCCAACTCCAGCTTTTCCCACTGGGTCATTGGTTCAAAAAGGCAAACTGAGGCTTATAGAAGTTAAGTGTATTATCCAAGGAAGTGGCTCAAGGAGAATTCCAGTCTAGGTGTGTTGGACTCCAGAGTTCATGTTCTTTCCACAGGGTAAGGAATTATTTCAGAATTAGAATGAAATATGGACATGATCTTCTTTAGTTTCCTCCATTCTGTTAGGTAGATGAGGATCTACTTAATGATAAGGCCATTAAAGGAGAAGATCATGGCTTCTGGAAACTCCAGAGCTTGGTGAAGGAAGTTAATAGAAGACCCTGATCTTCAAGTACATATCTTTTCTTTTCTTTTCTTTTCTTTTTCCCCATTTATTTATTTTATTGCATTTTAGGTTTTGGGGTACATGTGAAGAACATGCAAAATTGTTGCATAGGAACACACGTGGCAGTGTGATTTGCTGCCTTCCTCCCCATCACCTCCATCTGGCATTTCTCCCCTTGCTATCTCTCCCCAGCTCCCCACCCCCACCGTCCCTCCCCTATTTCCCCCCAACTGACCCCAGTGTGTAGTGCTCCCCTCCCTGTGTCCATGTGTTCTCATTGTTCAACACCTGCCTATGAGTGAGAACATGCAGTGTTTGATCTTCTGCTCTTCTGTCAGTTTGCTGAGAATGATGGTTTCCAGGTTCATCCATGTCCCTACAAAGGACCCAAACTCATTGTTTTTGATGGCTGCATAATATTCCATGGTGTATATGTGCCACATTTTCCCTATCCAGTCTATCGTCGATGGGCATTTGGGTTGGTTCCAGGTCTTTGCTATTGTAAACAGTGCTGCAATGAACATTCGTGTGCACGTGTCCTTATAGTAGAATGATTTGTAATCCTTTGGATATATACCCAGTAATGGGATTGCTGGGTCAAATGGAATTTCTATTTCTATGTCCTTGAGGAATCGCCACACTGTCTTCCACAATGGTTGAACTAATTTACACTCCCACCAACAGTGTAAAAGTGTTCCTATTTCTCCACATCCTCTCCAGCATCTGCTGTCTCCAGATTTTTTAATGATCGCCATTCTAACCGGCGTGAGATGGTGTCTCAATGTAGTTTTGATTTGCATTTCTCTGATGACCAGTGATGATGAGCATTTTTTCATATGTTTGTTGGCCTCACGTATGTCTTCTTTTGTAAAGGATCTGTTCATATCCTTTGCCCACTTTTGAATGGGCTTGTTAGTTTTTTTCTTGTAAATCTGTTTCAGTTCTTTGTAAATTTTAGATGTCAGCCCTTTGTCAGATGGGTAAACTGCAAAAATTTTTTCCCAATCTGTTGGTTGCCGATTCACTCTAATGATTGTTTCTTTTGCTGTGCAGAAGCTGTGGAGTTTGATTAGGTCCCATTTGTCTATTTTGGCTTTTGTTGTCAATGCTTTTGGTGTTTTGGTCATGAAGTCCTTGCCTACATCTACGTCCTGAATGGTTTTACCTAGATTTTCCTCTAGGGTTTTTATGGTGTTAGGTCTTATGTTTAAGTCTTTAATCCATCTGGAGTTAATTTTAGTGTAAGGTGTCAGGAAGGGGTCCAGTTTCTGCTTTCTGCACATGGCTAGCCAGCTTTCCCAACACCATTTATTGAACAGGGAATCCTTTCCCCATTGCTTGTTTTTGTCTGGTTTGTCAAAGATCAGGTGGTTGTAGATATGTTGTGTTGCCTCTGAGACCTGTGTTCTGTTCCATTGGTCTATATCTCTGTTTTGGTACCAGTACCATGCTGTTTTGATTACTGTAGCCTTGTAGTATAGTTTGAAGTCTGGTAGTGTGCCCCCCGCTTTGTTCTTTTTGCTTAGAATTGACTTGGCTATGCAGGCTCTCTTTTGGTTCCATATGAAGTTTAAGGTGGTTTTTTCCAGTTCTGTGAAGAAGGTCATTGGTAGCTTGATGGGGATAGCATTGAATCTGTAAATTACTTTGGGCAGTATGGCCATTTTCAGGATATTGATTCTTCCTAACCATGAACATGGGATGTTTCTCCATCTGTTTGTGTCCTCTCTTATTTCGTTGAGCAGTGGCTTGTAGTTCTCCTTGAAGAGGTCCTTTACATTCCTTGTTAGTTGTATTCCTAGGCATTTTATTCTCTTTGTAGCAATTGTGAATGGAAGTTTGTTCTTGATTTGGCTCTCTTTAAGCCTGCTATTGGTGTATAGGAATGCATGTGAGTTTTGCACATTGATTTTGTATCCTGAGACTTTGCTGAACTTGCTTATCAGTTTCAGGAGGTTTGGGGCTGAGACGATGGGGTCCTCTAGATATACAATCATGTCGTCTGCAAATAGAGACAATTTGACTTCCTCCTTTCCTATTTGAATGCCCTTTATTTCTTTTTCTTGTCTGATTGCTCTGGCTAGAACTTCTAATACGATATTGAATAGCAGTGGTGAGAGCGGGCATCCTTGTCTGGTGCCACATTTCAAGGGGAATGCTTCCAGTTTTTGCCCATTCAGTATGATATTGGCTGTTGGTTTGTCATAAATAGCTTTTATTATTTTGAGATACGTTCCATCGATACCTAGCTTATTGAGTGTTTTTAGCATGAAGGGCTGTTGAATTTTGTCAAAGGCCTTCTGTGCATCAATTGAGATAATCATGTGGTTTTTGTCTTTGGTTCTGTTTATGTGGTGAATTACGTTTATAGACTTGCGTATGTTGAACCAGCCTTGCATCCCTGGGATGAAGCCTACTTGATCATGGTGGATAAGCTTTTTGATGTGCTGTTGCAATCGGCTTGTCAGTATTTTATTGAAGATTTTTGCATCTATGTTCATCATGGATATTGGCCTCAAGTTTTCTTTTCTTGTTGAGTCTCTGCCGGGTTTTGGAATCAGGATGATGTTGGTGTCGTAAAATGATTTGGGAAGAATTCCCTCTTTTTGTATTGTTTGGAATAGTTTCAGAAGAAATGGTACCAGCTCCTCTTTGTATGTCTGGTAGAATTCAGCTGTGAACCCATCTGGACCTGGGCTTTTTTTGGGTGGTAAGCTCTTAATTGCTGCCTCAACTTCAGACCTTGTTATGGGTCTGTTCAGGGTTTCGGCTTCTTCCTGGTTTAGGCTTGGCAGGAGGCAAGTGTCCAGGAATGTATCCATTTCTTCCAGGTTTATTAGTTTGTGTGCATAGAGTTGTTTGTAATAATCTCTGATGATGGTTTGAATTTCTGTGGAATCTGTGGTGATATCCCCTTTATCGTTTTTTATTGCATCAATTTGGTTATTCTCTCTTTTCTTTTTGATTAATCTGGCTAGTGGTCTGTCTATTTTGTTGATCTTTTCAAACAACCAGCTCCTGGATTTATTGATTTTTTGAAGGGTTTTTTGTGTCTCTATCTCCTTCAGTTCTGCTCTGATCTTAGCTATTTCTTGTCTTCTGCTAGACTTTGAGTTTTTTTGATCTTGCTCCTCTAGCTCTTTCAATTTTGACGATAGGGTGTCAATTTTTGATCTCTCCTTGCTTCTCATGTGGGCACTTATTGCTATATATTTTCCTCTAGAGACTGCTTTAAATGTGTCCCAGAGATTCTGGTATGTTGTGTCTTCATTCTCGTTGGTTTCAAAGAACATCTTTATTTCTGCCTTCATTTCATTGTTTATCCAGTCAACATTCAGGAGCAAGTTGTTCAGTTTCCATGAAGCTGTGTGGTTCTGAGTTAGTTTTTGAATTCTGAGTTCTAACTTGATTGCACTGTGGTCTGAGAGACTGTTTGTTACGATTTCCGTTCTTTTGCATTTGCTGAGGAGTGATTTACTCCCAATTATGTGGTCAATTTTAGAGTAGGTGTGATGTGGTGCTGAGAAGAATGTATGTTCTGTGGCTTTGGGGTGGAGAGTTCTGTAAATGTCTCAGGTTTGCTTGGTCCAGGTCTGAGTTCAAGTCCTGGATATCCTTGTTAATTTTCTGTCTGGTTGATCTGTCTAATGTTGACAATGGGGTGTTAAAGTCTCCCACTATTATTGTGTGGGAGTCTAAGTCCCTTTGTAAGTCATTAAGAACTTGCCTTATGTATCTGGGTGCTCCTGTATTGGGTGCGTATATATTTAGGATCGTTAGCTCTTCTTGTTGCATTGTTCCTTTTACCATTATGTAATGTCCCTCTTTGTCTCTTATGATCTTTGTTGCTTTAAAGTCTAATTTATCAGAGATGAGAATTGCAACTCCTGCTTTTTTTTTGCTCTCCATTTGCTTCGTAAATCTTCCTCCATCCCTTTATTTTGAGCCTTTGTGTATCCTTGCATGTGAGATGGGTTTCCTGGATACTGCACACCGATGGGTTTTGGCTTTTATCCAATTTGCCAGTCTGTCTCTTTTGATTGGGGCATTTAGTCCATTTACATTTAGGGTTAATATTGTTATGTGTGAATTTGATACTGCCATTTTGGTGCTAGCTGGCTGTTTTGCCCTTTAGTTGAGCTGGTACTTGTTGTTCCTTGATATGTGTAGAGCCTCTTTCAGGAGCTCTTGTAGAGCTGGCCTGGTGGTGACGAAATCTCTGAGTACTTGCATGTTCCCAAAGGATTTTATTTTTCCTTTACTTATGAAGCTTAGTTTGGCTGGATAGGAGATTCTGGGTTGAAAATTCTTTTCTTTAAGGATGTTGAATATTGGTGCCCATTCTCTTCTGGCTTGTAGGGTTTCTGCTGAGAGATCTGCTGTGAGTCTGATGGGCTTCCCTTTATGGGTAACCCGACCTTTCTCTCTGGCTGCCCTTAGTATTTTCTCCTTCATTTCGACCCTGGTGAATCTGACGATTATGTGCCTTGGGGTTGCTCCTCTTGACGAATATCTTTGTGGTGTTCTCTGTATTTCCTGGACTTGAATGTTTGCCTGCCTTGCTAGGTTGGGGAAGTTTTCCTGGATAATATCCTGAAGAGTATTTTCCAGCTTGGATTCATTCTCTTCGTCGCATTCGGGTACGCCTGTCAGACGTAGATTAGGTCTTTTCACATAGTCCCACATTTCTTGGAGACTTTGTTCATTCCTTTTTACCCTTTTTTCTTCAGTCTTACCTTCCCGTTTTATTTCATTGAGTTGATCTTCGACCTTTGATATCCTTTCTTCTGCTTGGTCCATTCGGCTGTTGATACTTGTGCATGCTTCATGAAGTTCTCATGTTGCGTTTTTCAGTTCCATCAATTCACTTATATTCCTTTCTATTTTGTCCATTCTTGTTAGCATTTCGTCCAATCTTTTTTCAAGGTTCTTAGTTTCTTTGCATTTGGTTAGAACATGTTCTTTAAGTTCACAGAAGTTTCTTACTACCCACCTTCTGAAGTCTGATTCTGTCATTTCATCACACTCGTTCTCCATCCAACCTTGTTCCCTTGCTGGTGAGGAGTTGTGATCCCTTTTAGGAGGAGAGGTGTTCTGGTTTCGGATGTTTTCATCCTTTTTGCCCTGGTTTCTTCCCATATTTAAGGATTTATCCACCTGTCGACTTTGTAGTTGCTGGCTTTCAGATTGGGTCTCAAATCTTTCAGATTGACATTCTGTTTGTTGATGATGAGGTTATTTCTGTTTCTTGGTTTTCCTTCTGACAGTCTGGCCCCTTTGCTGTAGGTCTGCTGAGGTTCACTCCAGGCCCTGCTTGCCTTGGGTTCACCTGCAGCAGCTGCTGAACAGCAAGGGTTGTTACCAGTTTTCTTCTGCTGCTATCTTTGTCCCAGAAGGATACCTGCCTAGTGTCAATCTGATCTCTCTTTTATGAGGTGTCTTTTTGGATATATAGGGGTCAGGGAGCTGCTTGAGGAGATGGTCTTTTCTTTATAGGAGCTCAAATGGTGAGCTGTGAGCTGTTGTTGTTGTTCATTCAGAGCTGCTGGGCAGGTACTTTTAGGTCTGCTGCAGCTGAACTCATAAACTGCTTTTTGTTCCCAGGTGCTCTGTCCCAGGGATTTAGGGCTCCGTTATGCTGCCGCCTTCTTCTTTTTTTTTTTTTTTTTTTTTTTCTCCTTCAGAGCTGCCCAGCCCAGCAAGGAGGCAGCCTAGTCACTGTGGGCCTATAGCAGCTTTGCTGAGCTGCTGTGGGCTCCGCCCTGCTGCCGAGTGATCTTCCCTGCAGTCCTGTTTATATGGGTGTAGTTAGAACTGCTTTGGAGATGGTGGCCCGCCTCTGTTGGGGCGGAGTCTCTGCTGTGGCGGGTTGCCTTGGCAACGGCGGGCTGCCTCGGTAATGGCGGACGCCCCTCCCCCACAGAGCTGGACTGTCCCGGGTTCAGCTGCGCTTGCTGTGAAACTCTCAATCCAGAGTTTCTGATTGCTGTTCTTTTGTGGGGGTGAGACCAGCCGAGCCTGATCGCCTGGCTCCCTGCCTCAGAGCGTTTTTTAAGTTGGTGTTCCAGTCGCCTGTTGAAGAGGCGCCGGGGTCTGTTTGTTTTCCCCTGCGGCCACTCACTGCGCTGGCTTAAACAGCGGCACTGAGGTTTGTGGCGCTTTTTTTTTTTTTTTTTTTTTTGCCCTGGAATCTACTGTCCTGGTTCTCTGCTCAGTCCCCTTTTTGAACCGGCGTATGGGCGACTTCCCGTGGCTCCAATCGCCAGCCTAAAGGGCCCCCGGACCAGTGTATTTTGTACGGAGAACCGCGGCTCCGGGGCGCCGACAAAGCAGCCGCGCGGGGCAAAGCAGTGGCGCCGGCCGGCACAGCCGCGCTGGCCGAAACAGCCGCTCTGGCGACCGTGGAGCTCCTCCGCCCGGGAATTTCCTAGTCTGTGGGCAATAAAAACGCGGCGTCCACTCACCCTCTGCGCTTTCACGGGGAGCTGCAATCCTGAGCTGTTCCTAAACGGCCATCTTGGATCGTCCTCCTCCATATCTTTTCTTTATAACATTGTCAGTAATTCTTCTCCAGTCATGTTCATGATAAAGCTATTAACAATTTCAGTTCATTATGGAAACTTCCATTGCTTATTTTATGACCAAAATATGGATTTGCAAACTATGAATGGAATTTTATTTAAAGGGGTCATTTCAACAGGTCAAGAAATAATTTATCAAAGGAAGAACGTAGTAAGTGACATGGCCATTTCAACTACCAGATGATCTCTTTGGCAACAAACATTTATTTGAAAATGGCATTTCTAAGAAAAACAAAATCATTGATATTTTTTCTTCTCATTGTCAAGTATTATGTTTTGAAGAATATGTGTAAAACCATAACGTTTCTGAAACTACAACAAGAAAATTGTGATTAAGCCCAGAGAGGGAAAAAGTTACCACATTAACAACATTCATCCCGTGCACTAAAAGGCTCCTCTGCCTCTTGAAAGCAGAAAATAAGAGAACGCTGGAGCCCAAGCAACACTCTGCATCTACCATGGTTAAAATGTGGAGATGATAGGAAATACAACCTGCTGAAACTTTCATTTTAGAGTCCTCTTACCAAAATGAGGTTGCTCTGGTTTATGTTGGAGGCACCCCTAAAGGTAGCCATGCTGATACAGAGCCTCATTATGGTAGGGAGAGGGTCCTGTGCAGGTTTCCCTGCAGGGTTTTGGCTTCAATTAGAACAGCACCTAAAACACCTAACTGCTAGTTTTACTCAGCAGGCCTGTGTCCTGCCCACACTGGAAACAGCCCTCAGGTGGCGGCTCCAGCTTCCTCTTCTTCTGTTTTTCCCTCAAACTGAGTTGTGTACCCTGCTAGAAGGTAGTTACTATAGATTCCAAGCCAACTGCAGCGTTTGGATCTGCCATGAAGGGCAGGCTTTCTGTAGAGGCAGTTCAATTTTAAAACATTTTAAAATATGGAGGTAAGGTTCTACAGATCCTACCAAGGCCTTTGATACAGTAGCCTTGACATACGTGGAACTTAGAGACCCTTTTTGATATTCTTCCAAAAGCAAGTGTTCTGAATGTGGTGACTTTTCTCATGTGACCGCAGAGGAAAGATTGGGTGGAAGGGATCGATTTCATAATGTAAAGGTGATCGGATTTTGATAGAATAGAACAGAGGTCAGCAAACTACAGCCCTGTCCCAAATCTGGCCCACTGCCGGTGCTGTGACTGAATTCTGTTGCCCTCCCAAAATTCATGTGTTGCAGTCCTAATCCCCAATGTGATGGTATTTGGAGATGGGGCCTTGGGAGATAATTAAGGATAGATGAGGTCATGAGAACAGGGCTGTGACCTGATGGGATCAGGGTCTTTATAAAAGAGGGAGATTGATCCGGAGAGAGAGGGTGAGCTCACTCTCTGTGCACACACAGAGGAAAGGCCATGTGAGGACGCAGAGAGAAGGGGACCACCCACAAGCAAGAGAGCCTTCACCGGAAACCAAATTTCCTGGAATGTTGATTTTGAATTTGCAGCCTCTAGAACCATGAGAAAATTCATTTCTCTTCATTAAGCCACACAGTCTGTGGTATTTTGGTGTGGCAGCCTTTGCAGACTAATACCAAGTGTATTTCTGTAAATAAAGGTTTACAGACATAAAGTTGAAGCAGCCATAGACAGTACATCAACAAATGGGTGTGGCTGTGTTGCCACAAATGGGTGTTGTCACAAATGCCAACAAATGGGTGTGGCAACACAGCCACACCCATCTGTTGATGTACTGTCTATGGCTGCTTCAAAGATACAATATCAGAATCCAGTGAGTGGATTCTGACAGCATTTGGCCTGCAGAGACCAAAATATTTACTGTCTAGCGCTTTACCAAAAAAGTGTGCCCTCCCCTGGAATAGAAAGTTACTGTATACACTGTAGGTTTTGAACATGAAAAGCCACCCCAGTGGGATAGTAAAGGGCCGAAGGCAGGAAACCACCTTAGTGCGCAGTAGTCCATCTAGCATTGTCACCTGCAGGAGTGTCCTGGACTTCTTACCTGGTCACCTCACCTGTGAGCTCAGTCGTGTACAATGAACATGCATGCCCTCGACAGTTGAGTCCTTTGAAGGCAGGTACATGGGGGAAGCCTGTTCTCTAAGGGGGCTGATAGCACAGGTCAGTTGTGGTAGTGGGGTAGAAAGGAAATGAATGTGATGGAGAAAAAGCCGGGGAATCAGTGAAGAGGAAATGGACTCAGCTCTCACTCTCCATAGCAGCAGATCATCAGAGGCTGTCGGAGGTTTCCCCAAATCCCAACTACAGAATGTGAGCCAGGTTGTTATGTATGAGGAAATCTTTGCTGTTAAAAAAAAAATACCTCTTCTTGGGTAAATTAAAACTTGCATTTATAGTCTGCATGTGCTGTCTCCTTCCCCAGTGTAATAATTTGGAAGTTTAGGCTACCTGTGTCAGAAGCCCCTGAAGGTGGTTCTAGGAATCTGTATATTTAAGGAATGCCCAGGTAATGTTTTTGCATGGAATGAATTCTTGAAAAGCACTCCTTGAACAGTTCTTCCCTGGTGGAGCTCTCACGCTGCACCTACCTGAGGAGTAGGTGCAGCTTCACAAGGGACTGCCTTTGGTAAAGTATGTGGCAAAGAACTTGGATGAAGAAAAGCTGTTTCCAAAAGGATGGCACCACATCAGCGATTTGGCACTAAAGAGTTTTTGTACCTGTCTGTGGCCAAACAGGTCATCCTTCAGACTTCTGGGCCAGAATGCTGGCCTGGGTACCACATTCTAACTCTCAGTAATGTGGAATTCCAGAGCTGAGACCCCGGCGTTGCCAGACTTTCTTCTAGCAGTGTGGTTGTGGGTGTTTTATTTGGCCAACTCAAGCTATGGTGACCCAGCCATGTGTTAGGAGCAGGCAAAAAGAGCTAGACTCGAACAGAGAGAAAACACCATCTTTCTTCTTTCCCCCATGTAATCAATAATTCAGCCCTCTAAAGCAAGCCAGATGCCTGATGGAGTGCATGCTGCAAGGAAGAAGACAAGGGCCATTCAGCATCCACATCAACTTCTAAAACTTCTTTCTTTCTTTTTCTCTCCTCCTGCCTCACCTCCTGGCTTGCCTCTGGTCTTCTTCCATCTAAATGCAAAACTAATGCATCTGCTAACAGGTGGCCCAAATATAGTCCAAGAGGAACAAGGATAAAGTGTGTAAAACTGTGGGGGAAAGTGGAGCCAATAATTTTAAATGTCAGCAAATGAATCAGTCGTTACTGACGTTACCATCTCCTCTGAGTTAAGTGCCACAGTGTGTGCAAATTCAATCAGCGACTACGTGTATGAATGAAGGGCATGAGTCGTAAAATGCTCCATGAACCAACCCACACCATGGATCTGACTCGCTTGCTAGAGGCTTCATATAATTCATGCCTTTAAAAAACGTGTGTGTATGTATATACATATATATAATATATGTATATAATATATATGTATATATTTTATATATACACACATATTTCACTTCACATTGTCAAATTGATCTTGAAACAATCATCTACCTGAAGTTTTTTATGACATTTATTATTAAATATAATGGACATTTGCTAAATTACATTTACCAAGTTTCAAACATTATTCTAAGTGTTAGGGATACAAAGACTTTCTAGTGACTGATATTCAGGGAGTTACTAACAGCAGAGTTTTGACAAGAATCTGAACTAAGAATTTCCTTCATGAAACTTCTCTAGTAATAGTTAAGATGCCATGTTTTTGTGTGAACAAGGCTCCTGAAAGCCAATCCGATCGAAATGTGTATCATTTATGACAGGGAAAGTCACTTTCAGCAAAATGATTAGAAGGAGCATGAAATGTGAAAACAGCACTCTGAAAGTCTTAAATTCGAGTCTACTATTACCTTCTTTGAAAAAAAAAATATGAAATTAGCATTGTGGTTAACTCTTAGGAAAGGTAATCATACAAGATAGTGAGATTGTTATAAAAGAATCACAACAGTTGGAGAAATTCTAGTTCTTAGACTTGATGGAGGATTTGCAAGTGTTCCTTTTATGGCCATGCTTCATAACTCACATACATGTTATCAGATATTACATATCGAAAGAACCCCTCCCCCTCCCAGAAGGAAATGCTGTCTGCACTGTGGCATGGAGCAAACACCTATTTTGTGCCAGGTGCTTTTCCAAGGGCTCTGTTCCTATTAGTCCATTTAAACTGGAAGGCTCGTTTCTAATGTCTGTAAAACTGGCAGAACACACAATGGTGCAGAAATATTTTTGTAGCATCAATTTGGATGCATTTCAATCCACATTTATATTTAATTCCAGTGTGTAGGGTACAGGGGATCCAATCCATTTTTCCTTATTTCCACATCTACCTTTTCAGCAGAACTTCTGGGAGTGTAATTTCCTTTATATTCTGATTCCTTGTGTCCTAAGAAATAGATACAATTGCTACAGTGGAATGAACTGCCTGGGAACTAACCTCGGTATTTTATTTACCCTTTCCTTCATTCCTTGGCATACCCATCATTCACATCTAAATAAGTAAGGCAGATTAACATGAATGACTTCCTCAGGGAGAACAATTTGTGGTATTTTTAAAGCAAGCACGCATAGACACCCATCTCAATCCAAGAGCCCCCAGGGGGCCATCTCCTCTCTAAAGACTTAAAGAGGATTAAAGTTTTAAATGCTGGGTGGCTTGATTAATTTGGCGATAGTGGGTGGTGTGTTCCACAGGCGCACTCCTGGTCGGCAGATTAGAGCCGTGAGAAATGACTTGGCCTTGGCAGGACACATCTCTGTGCCCCTGCGGGACAGAGTGGCTGGGAGCTGGTCCAAACTGGGATTATCCAAGCCACGTTTGATGGGCAGCCCTTCGTCCACCAGTGGAGCCTTGTAGCTCTGGGTCTGCAACTGCTTTCACTAAGATCAGAGGCTCTCACAGTTCTGCCTTTGTCAACCAAGGCCTGGAGGTGAATTGCAGCTTTATGTAACCTCTGTTACCCAGGCGACACCAGCCCAGGAATAAAATCCTACTCGAAACCAGTCAGAAGAGCACCTCCTATTGTGGGACCTGTGGATCCCCTTCAAATAACCCACTTTCCTTTTGTCATCTTCTTCTTTTCCTCCCTTCATTTACTCATTCATTCCTTTGGTAAATACTTATGTGCCAGGCACTGTTCTGATTGCAGGAGCTTACATTCTGTTAGTAAAGACCATTAGTAAAATAATGTAGTGTATTACAAGCGATTAAGAGAAAAATCATGCAGGATAGAAGGGCAGGAAGCATCTCTCAGCTCTTTGGGGAAGTCTCTAAACAGTGTTCCTCCCCTGCTCTTCATCGTGGCCCTCTCCTACCCTAACCTGGCAGTGGTGGCCTATGTGGCCAGCCATGAGGGTTCAGGGAAACCGGGCCATGGCCAGATAGAGCCCAGCCATCCCTTCGTGCCCACATTGCTGCTGCAGTTGTATGGAGCGGTAGTGTCTTTTGCGAAACCCATCTCATGTTTCAGAGATGACTCATTATATTGTGGACCCCTGTCAAACAATTAAAAGTGGTTCCTGACTACCACCCAGCCCTAAAGGAACCAGGCTGTTTGCTAGTGCGTTGCCTCTGGACCTCTTGCTGTGATGTGACTTAGAGATGGCAACTCACACACTTAGATATGTGCACACACATCCCCCTGCAGACACAGTGCTGGAGCATGTATTGCATTGCTTTGTGGTTTCCTCCTTACATAAATGATATACTTACCTATCATTCTGGAGCTGTCATTGAGAACCTTCCAGATCAGAATGGAGCTTTGCACTTTAACTGCTCCTTAACATCTATAGTATAAAGGCACCTTTTTCCTATGAAGAACGTGAAAGTGTGTTTTGTTTTGAAGCTGCATGCTGAGGAATGGGACGGTTGTATTTGTACATTTTGAATTAGATCCTTCTGACTGCCCTTATGCCAGTCTCTGCTCCTACCAGCGGTCCATGACAAGGCCCTGGTTTTACTCACAGCTCTTCCTCCCTCAGGCCCAGACCTGAGCTCATGGGGTCTAGGTTAAAAGAAAAGCAGAGAGACACACAGGCACAAGTACCCCTGCCCTGTAACCCTCCTGAGACTTGTGGCTTTGGGACAGCTCCTGTTGGCTGACTCTCTTGAGAGTGGCTCATTCCCTAGAGCCCTCTGGTGGACACAGCTAGGACAGACCTTGTGCTACACTGATAAGCCATTTGAGAATGGTTCCTTGGGGGTGTTTACCTACATCATTCTAAAAATGGTATTTTATTCTCATGGTTCTGACTTTAAATGGTAAGAAAGGGTCTACAGCTTTTTTTGCCAGAGACAACCAATATTATCTTTTTGTGTACCTTCCATAAATTTTTAAGCATACGCATGCAAAATGTGTGTATGTGTGTGTGCGTGCTCTTAATTTTTATTTTCCCCAATAGATGTGTGTTATAGCATGGTAGACAATGTAATGTAATGGTTAAGAGTACATATTATAAATCCAGACCTCCTGGGCTTAAATCTCAGCTCCACTACATATTACCTGCATGGCCTCTAAGAAAATTACCTACCCTATTTTTGCACAGTTTCCCCATCTGCAAAATGAGGATTACTACTAGTGTTACTACAAAGATTGAAAGAGTTAATATTCATAAATCTCTTAAAACTGCATCTGAAGGATAGTAAGCAGTATAAACTCATTTATTTAAACAGGAAAAAAAAAAAAAGAGGAAGGGAGGGAGAGAAAAGGAAGGAGGAAACTGTCCAGACATACTGTGCTTTGTTTTTAACTCAGTATCTTTGTGTACAGTTTTGTGGAATTGCATTGTGCAGTTAAGACACTGGGAGTTTACCAGTCCCCTGGTGATGGATAGAGTGATTGTCTATTCTTTTGCTACGACACACTACTCTACCATGAATAACCTTGCCTATAGTAGTTTTGTAGGTCTGTGAGTATGTCTGTAGGATACATACATAAAAGTGGAATTGCTGGGTCACAGAGTATGTGCATCTGTAATGTTGATGGCTATTGCCACATTGCCTTCGTGGAAATTATACCTATTTACTCTCCTAATCAACAGTGTGGGAAAGGGTCTTTTTCTAAGATTCATGAACACAGTGTTTATAATAAACTTTTAAATCTCTGCCCAAGTGACAAATAATAATGGCATCTCAGTGTAGTTTAATTTCCATTCTTCTTATGATATGTGAGGGTGAGCCTCTTTTCATGTGTTTCAGAGTTCTGTTTCTTTTTCTGTAAATTATCTGGTCATTTGCTTTCCCTCTTTCTAATGAGTTATTTATGTATTCCTTACTGATTTATTATTTATTCCTTACAGATTTCTAGGACCTTTTTACATATTAAGGAAATTTGCTTTGTGATTTGAGTTACAATTATTTTCTCCAATATTTCACTTCTTTTTTTCTTATGTATAGGGATTTTATTAGAAAGAGAGTGTGTGTGTATAGTCTAATTTTTCTGTATTTTCTGTAATGGCTTCTGAGTGTTGTGTCATCGAATAGCCTTTACAATTCTTAAAGAAATCTCCCAAGGTTCCAAAGTGCCGTTTAGTACTTTCATGGTTTTGTTTTTCAACATTTAAATCTTAAATCTATTTGGAATTTATTCTGATAAGCATGTGAATGATGAACTGTTCAGGAGTTCTAAGTCCTCACTGCCCGCCCCTCCCCCCCGACCTGGCAGCATTCCTTATTTCCTTCCAGTGTGAGTCTTTGTTCTACATCCCTTCACTCCTGGCTGCCTCCGATTCTCTCCTATTGCTTTCTTCACCAGTTGTACCAGTGCAGGCTGCCATTCGTGCCTAAACCCCAGGGGCATTTTCTTAAAGCTACTGAGTGGCCTGCGTGCTATTCAATCAGATGCTCTTTCCGGGGCAGCTCTCAGCATGCCCCAAAACCATTCCCGTTTGTCCAGGACCTCTGTTCCCATCCCCAGCCCACCCGCTCAAGTGCCTACAATGAACTAGGAAGCCTTTTCTTTATTTGAAGCCATGGGAGAGGTGGCTTATTTCCACTTCTTTGCAGATTCCAAATATCAGTCCCTCTGTCCCAGCCTCACCACTCAGCCCCATCCCAGGTCTCTCAAAGGAGGCACTGTGTTATCTCCACCACACCAATTTTCATCAAAAAGATGAGTAAAATGCCTTTGTTTTCTGAAAGCCCTCTTTAATCTCAAATTTCCCCATTTCTGTTAGTACAACACCTCCTACCTGCTTCCCCTCCACCACCCAGTTTAGAACTAGCACACCTTTTCTTCTTGAATGTCTCCAAACCCAGCTCCTCCATAACCCCGACACCAGCCAGTTGCCTGTCACTGACCTTGATGCCTCCTAGATCTACATTTCCTTTTATTCCATTAGAAACATCTTTAATCACATCCAATCTCACCCAAAGCATCTCTAGTGTCAGTTTCCAGCCTTAGACTTTAACCAAGGGAGGCTCACAGGAGCCCAGAGCTCCCCTGACCCTCATGGCCCTCATGCCTAGAAGCCTGATGGCCCTTGGACCTTCACAGAGTACCTGGTCTGGAGGGGCCAGCCTGGCAGTGGAGACACCTATCTGATATCAGACACCCTTGTCTTTCCTCCCTCTTGCGCATCTAGTAAATACCCCTTTTCTTACGGAGCTGTCAACCTTCCCCTTCAGAAAGCCTCACTGTGGTGGCATCAGTTCATGAACCACCAACTTGAGAGCTTGTACCTCTCCCCAACTTTCCTTATGAAGATAAATTGTTTCTGACTAATGACATGAGGGTCTCAGCAGCGGTAAAGATCGTGGTTCTGTTAGTCCATCTCTTCATAACGACATGCACTATTTATCCAACTAACTTACCTACACACTGATCCCTAACCCTGTAAAGTTAGCCTTGTTGCGTGGGTATGTATGTGGCTAGTTTATTTCAATAAATTATTTTTTGGATAGATAATATTTAATATTAAAGCTGGACTTAGAATTAAGAGGTCTTAATCCTGTTTGCTGCTTTGCATAGCTGAGGGATATAGCATCCCACTAGTAGCCGGGGCCATGTCACTAAATAAAAATGCAAATTGCAGAATAGCATATAGGATGCAATGGTATTAACAAATGTGTGCAAACACATTTCTCTGTGAGTATATATGTAAATGTACAGAAACCAGCCTGGGAGGAGACAGGCCACACCGATGACAGCTCCTGCCCGCAGGGGGATGTGGTGGAGGGCCTGGAACTGGCCGGGGTACTCAAGGGGTATTTCACCTTACGGACTGTTTGAACATTTTTACAGAGAAAAACATATTCAGTAAGTATTTTTTAAAGTTTAAAAATTCACTGAAAGGAAAAAAGTTCATTGTAGTCGAACGGCAAATAAATGCCAGTTACTGTTCTTCATACTTAGGAATAAAAAGAGTGAAATGATTTCCTAAGAAGGGCCATGGATAGCAAATGGAGAGACTATGGGAAACCCATAAATGGGCAGTGCCCTGAAGGGTATTCCTTAGCAATCAAACAGTGCCTCCCACACATAGATACAGGCAGCCTCTGTACCTTGGCTTTATCTTACCAGAGCAGCCACCGTCCAGGATTTTGTAATGGTCTTAGAAAATCAATCCCTGCAAACATGCAGTTAGAGGGGAAAAAATGACATAAAATTGCATGTTTTAAGATAAATCCACAGTACTTCTTTACTTCCCACTTGAAAGTTTTAGGCAGTTTGATTCTTCACTGTTTCTACAGCACCCAAAGTGGTAGTTCTCAAGGAGGAGGCCAAAACCAAAACCACACCTGCCCACACACCTGCAGAAAATGAGTGGGATTCTGTATCCCTCAGCTGTGCAAGGCAGCAAACAGGATTAAGACCTCTTAATTCTAAGTCCACCTTTAATATTAAATAGCTTTTTTGTGTGGATACATATGTCACTATCTTCAGAGTAAAGTCCCCTCCCCCTAAAATATCCCCACCGTTGTGGTGGTGAATTGGCAGTCCACTTTGCTGCTCTACAGTAACAGTCGTGACAGCATGGAGCCAGAATGCTGGGTTTAAATCCCAGCTGCTCTACTTCCTGTTCATGTGACCTTGGGCAAGTTTCCTAAACCTCTTCGGCCCTGAGGCTTCACATCTGTAAAATGGGGGTGATCATGATGACCTTCCTTGGAGGGAAGCTTTGGGTAGTGAAGAAGCTGGGCACACTACAGCTGTCTGAATAGTGCCTGGGAGACAGAGAAGCCCCTAAATAAGTCATCTAAGACACCCTAATTTGATGACTCTACTGCAGTTTGACAGGACACATATGCTCCTTGAGACAGGCCCCTCAGTCTTCTTGGGAAGCTCCTTTTTATACCCAGTGTGTGTCCCTGAGTGCTAGCCGTGTAGGCCTGGCTTGGTAGATGGCCATGTGTCCCGAAGGCAGAGTGTCTTTGCTGAGAATAAGACTGTGAGGGGCACACTGTCAGCCAGGCACCCCTTCAGTAGGGATCATATTTATTCCCCGTTGCAATTTGGTCTTTCTTTCTTCAAAGAATTCCAGGATTTCATCAACACGTAGTTGAGAGCCATCTCTCTTTGGTTGTTTATAAAGTAATAACAGAGATAAGATCTAGAAGCACTGCTTGTGTCCTCACTGGCATGAGCATGAGACAGTTTGAACAACAATAAAAAGTAAATAAAAAGCTGTCTTGTACATAGTGTGAACTGTGACTTAAAAAAAGGCTTTCATTTCAAAAGCGCTTTATTCACTGCTATTGGCATTTCAAATAGCTTTTGGAACAGTTTTGTTAAAGGTACAGTTTTGTTAAAGGTAATGAAAAACTGTCTGTCTCTTTCAACATCTATCTTGTGTGTTTTGAGTATCAGTGAAATAATTGGAAGCGCCTCCCTGGCCCCATCAAATCTCTGGGCTGGGGAAGGAGTAAGGAATAGCTGTCCTTTGACCAGTGCACGTTAACCCAGGTCCTTTGGGTCTGTGTTGCAGGGATCATGTATCGCAAGTCCTGTGCATCATCAGCCGCCTGTCTCATCGCCTCTGCCGGGTACCAGTCCTTCTGCTCCCCAGGGAAACTGAACTCAGTGTGCATCAGCTGCTGCAACACCCCTCTTTGCAACGGGCCAAGGCCCAAGAAAAGAGGCAGTTCTGCTTCCGCCCTCAGGCCAGGGCTCCCCACCACCATCCTGCTCCTCAAATTGGCCCTCTTCTCAGCCCACTGCTGAAGCTGAAGGAGATGCCACCCGCTCCTGCATTGTTCTTCTGGCCCTCGCCCGACCACCTCTCTTTCTCCCGGCCGTCCTTTTATTCTGGGTAGGGAGCAGGAGTCCGTGTTCTCTTTTTGTTCCTTTGCAAATAATGAAAGAGCTCTGTGTAAAGCATTTTTGTAAGCTCTAAATGAATTCGGGCTGACTGAATTTTCAGTATGTACTTGAAGGAAGGAGGTGGAAAGTCCACCCCTACGTCTGTGTAACCAGAGCCAAGGCCAGGCTGGCACAGCCAGCCCTTAGAAGTCACTGAGGTGGGCACTGCCTTTTGCAAAGCTGCCAGCATCCATTCCACCCTTGATGGGGGCATAGTTTAGTTTATTTTGAGACTGCAGTGTGAGGGTGACGTTGTTTTCTTGGGGGTGGAGGGCCAGTTCCCACTCAAGGCTTCCTCACTAGATGTTCAAACTTCGTGCTCCGGAAAACCATTCTCTGCAGCAGCATTGGCTGGTTTTGCGCCTGAGTTGGGCTCTAGTGACTCCAGACTCAATGGCTGGGGCTTAGACTGAGGCTTGGCCTCGCTCTGAAAAGTGCTTAAGAAAACCTTGTTAGTTCTTGCAGAAGACTGGCGCCGGGACGTGAGGAAGAGCAGGGGGCGCTGCGCAGAGCGGGCGCTGTCCATGGTGGAGAGCGCTTGGGCGCGCAGGCGCTTCTCGTGGTTGGCATGCTGCAGCGACACCCGACAGCACAACACCTGCACGAACACCCGGCGGAACTGCTGCGAGGACACCGTGTACAGGAGCGGGTTGATCACCGAGCTGAGGTAGAAGAACGTGTCTGAGAAAGGGAGGAGGATCATGTACGCCCGGAAGTAGGACCTCGTCCAGTTGTGCTTAGGTTTGGCTGCAGCCATGATCCTCCGAATCTGGTTGGGCATCCAGCATACGGCCAGTGTCACAACAATCAGCCCTGGGCAGGCACCAGCAGGAGGGAGAGACAGAAAAACACAGCATGAGAACTCAGTAGATAAATAAATAAAACCATAAAATACTTAGTCCCTCCATTCTGTGCTTACTGGCCAGGAAATGGTACCAATTTTTCAGTGTTGTGCTTGACAGCTTCTTTTGCCATGAGCAAAAGAGAATTTAACACTGGTTCAAACCCGAGGGAGTCGGCTGTGTTAAAGACCATTAAATGCTTTAGACAGTGTATTTATACTGGTTGATGTCTGTTAATTTTAAAAAATGTTTTCATTGGTGTTTGTGTATCCAGAAAGCATTTTATGTTATCCATAAATCTGGTTTTGTCTTTTCATTTTAAAGAAAAAGATGTATACATACTGTATAGCTGCATTAGATAAAGCAGTGTTTGTATTTTAAAGGATGTCTGCACAAAGAAGACCTAGTGATATTTTAAAATCAAATGGAAGTTGTATCCCTTTGGCAACAAAGCAGCAGATTTAATGACACTGGTTTTGCATTCAGTTTCAACAGAAGCAAAATCAGAAATAGCGTGTCACCAAGAATGCTTTTTGGACATATACATGCTAGGTATGCACACCTATAATCATGCTCATCTCTGCAACAGCACGTGCTTCTTTTCAGACACTTTTAGGTCCATCATCTTTTCCACCCCTATATGGGGAAAAAGAATTATTCAAAGATGGCAAATATAAAACTGCAGCCAGTAACATAGTCCCTTCCTTTGCAGCACTGAGCTGTGCTGTCAGCAGCCCAAAAGCAATCAGACCCTAGAGAAGAGACCGCTCGAAGGCCCCTTATGTAGATCAAATGTTGACTGTATGTACATTTGTTTGCATGCCCACAGGTTTATATTCCAACTAATGTAACCACCACTCGATTCTGCAATTCTGACAGAGATAAAGATGCTACACCAACCACAAACAATTGAAATCACAGGTATCGTGAGAGTTTACAGTGACAAAAGAAAAAAGGAAGATCAGGGGATTTGCAGAGCATTTGCTGTCTCTTTTCTTAAGAAGCCAAGACACCCAGAATGTAAGTTCCCCTGTAGAGAGCTGCTGTGTTAAAGCAGTATTTGCATTTTCAGAAATGCTTCCTTCCTTTCCTAAATTTCAACCAATCATAATAAGAAACATTTATTCACATTTTCAATCCTCTGATTTTCTTGGAAACCATAGGAAAGTCACAGTTGGCAACGAATGCTTCCTGCCTATGACTCATGGTAAATATTTTATTAATAAATGGGGACCAGACATGGTGGTTCATGCCTGATATCTCAGCACTTTGGGAGGCCAAGGCAGGAGGATCACTTAAGACTAGAAGTTTGAGACCCACTTAGGCAACATAGCAAAACCCTATCTCGACAAAAAAAAATAGAAAAACTTAGGCAGGCATGGTGGTACACACGTGGTCCTAGGTACTTGGGGGGCTGAGGTGGGAGGATCACTTGAGTCTAGGAGATTGAGGCTGCAGTGAGACATGAATGTGCCATGGCAATCCAGCCTGGCTGACAGAGTGAAACTCTGTCTCGATAAACCAGTTTAAAAAAATGCCCCAGGGAAAACAGCCACATTCACACATCCAGAGTTGAGCCTCCCAATTGTGCTGGCCTGAGTATTCCTTGCCTGGTGTTGGAGGGACCCTAGGTGTATTCAAATCCTCCACAAATCCATCTGTGACCAAGGAAGGCCTTGGAAACTTTCCTTTGTGAATTTCCACAGGTTTCTCCTGTCAACTCTCAGCCTAAACTTGGAAATATAAACCAATTTGCTCATTTTTTTCATTTGAGTTTGCTATCCTGAGAACATCCAGCAAATCTCAAAACAGGTGAAGTAACATATTGATCTGATGAAAAAATGGTAGAAAATCTGCCTTAAGTCCAGAGTTTCTTCTGAATCACCTGGTTACAGATACTGTAAAGAATTATTCAAAGGAAACAAAAAAAAAAAATCCCAACATATTTCTGATTAAAAAAATACATACTCGCATAAGAGATCAGGGACTTTTTTTCCCCACTACTTTGAGGAGTACAGGTGCTCCCAGCCACCTGTGCTATTCCAAATTCATCTTATGTTCCTGCTCCTGTTAGTATCTCATGCAGCTCTGACTGAGAGGCTCATCTCATTAATTGTGAAGGAGCTAGGAAGCCACGTGTTTTCACAAAGTTTTGCATTTTTTTCTCTTCCATCACTGAATTTCAGAGAACATGTATAACCATCTTCATCTGAGGAGTTACTGCCCAGAATATGGAAATTGAGTGCACAGTTTTACATGTGTACCATGCTACAATGTGGGAGGTTGTACTTCAGGCGGTGAGAATCTAGAAAGGCAATGAGAAACACCTTGTATCTACCCTGAGCTGAACATAGCACAGCTTTTAAAGCCAACAGACAAAGGCAATGAGAAGAAAAGGCTGGCTTGTGAAACAAGGGGAGAGAAGTGGTAACATTGCTTTTCTTCTGCCCTGTCTTTGCTCCTTGTTGTCTTGATCTCTTGTTTACATGACCCTTACTCTTCTGACAGCTTCCTACATGCACTGGCCTGGTGTCAATTGTCCTTGACTGATCATCTCATCAAAAGAAGCAGACTCCGGTAAAAAGCAAGACTCAGCCTCCAGGTACAAGGCAAAGGGCAGGGGCAGATAGAGAGTTGGGGCGTGGTTTGTAGCCAGGATAAAATTCTTGCTCTGAAGTTAAAAAGGAGCTAAAGTAACTAAGTGGGAGTAAGGTCAGGATGAACAAGCTCAATTATGAGGCAAAGAAGGGGAAGTTCAGCTTTCCGGATGTAAAAGTCGGTAGATATAATACCAAGGGCAAACTTGTAGAACAAGAGAGACAAAGACCTGAATTAGAAACGGAGACAGATTTTCACATTGTGCACTGGATGGGTGTTTTGATATAACCTACAATAATGTGGAGTATTTATTATTGAGTTTTTCCTATGCCGGTTTCTGTGCTAAGCACTCTGCTAATTTCCCATGCATCTCTCACTCCTGATAACAACCTGGAAAGCTTTGACCTGGTGAGGTCAAAAGATTTATTCTCTTAATGTAACAAATGAGGAAGTGCAGGCTCAGAGAAAGTTGCCCGAGTGCAACAGTTAGGACATATCTTTTCCAGACTCCAAAATCCATGCTATATATTTTTTCCTCAAAACACAATACTGTCTGCCACTCATACTGCCAGTTTGAAAAATACAGAAACAGAAGCAAGAAAATAAACACTAACCATAATTCCGCCATGTAAAATGCATATAGCACAGTGATGTCCACTGGAAATATAGAGCCATATATGTAATTTTAAACTTTCTAGTAGCCACATTCGAAGAGAAAAAGAGATGGGTGAAGTCAACTTTAATACTGCTATTTAATCTGATAACACTCCCCAAATAATTATTTCACATGTAATTTCAACATGCAATATAAAAATTATTGAGATGTTTTACATTTTTTAATACTAACTCATTGAAACCCAGTATAGCTTTTACTCTTACAGTATTGCCTTAATTGGGAACACACACGTGGCTAGTGGCTATGGTACTGGACAGTACCCACTAAAGGAATCCTACCTAGCCCCTCCCCAGAGTGGCAAGGCTCCCCCTTTTCCCATTCCCCGAACTGTCCCTTTAACAACCCCATCCCAGAGAGTCATGTCAAACCAAGGAAGCCCGAAGGAATCTCCCACATAGCCTGTATTTATTACACTACTGTGCACCCAATGCTGAATTAAATTTCTGAGTATGCATTCTCAATTATAGTGAGAAACAGGTTTAGCCAGCCTTTTCCTAGAAAGCCTTCCATATAAGGGAACTCTAAATCATTTAAAACTGAAATAATCCTGAAAGCACAAGGATGTACTTTGCATTCCTCATTCTAAACTTTGCCTAGCTCTCCTAGAATAATGCAGATCATGCCAGCTACTTGGCAGGGCTGTTGGGATAAACTTCCCCCACCAGCTGGAGGTGGGAAAAATGGCTGGCGCTTTTCTTCCTGTGTTTTGAAAGACAACTTTGCTCTCGGAAAATGGAGCATGAGACATACAGGTAGAGCAGATGACAAACATGAGGCATGTGCCTGTGAGCACTGTAATGGAGGTGCACCTCTCAGGGGAATAAAACCAAATTTGCCCCCTTGTAAAATGTGTCATTTTATAATGACAAGTAATTGCTTATTTTTACATTTTTAAAAAGTTTGTTCTAAATGATACACTGTTGAGAATAAATACTGCATCCCAAGGTAACTTTCTATTCCGGCTGTTTGCGATTGGTTCAACTCCAGCCCCAGCTACCCTGAGGCTAAGACAGAACTTTAAAGTCTTATCCATGCCCTAATAAAGTGTACTAAAGATTTGACTAAAGGCATGTTTGGCTGCAATCAATTTGGATTTGTATATTACATTTGGAAAAAATAGCTATAATTCTTTGATCTGCGTGGTGTAATGTGCAGCCCACAGTTAAATAACTTGTGTTAGCTTGAATGAAGATCAGTGAACTGAACCCACTCATGTAAAGCAGGTAAACTGTTTTAACTGAATTACTGATAGATCTGTATTATACTCCAGACAGCCTTGCACTCTGGCTTATGATATACCTTCTTATCTGGTTTTCCACATAAAGTACTTTCATTTTTCCTCCTTGATCACTACACTAAAATGACAAGAGCCATTAGACGATGACACAGATTCATTCTTGGCAGAGTCATGTTGTTTAAAAAACAGAGGTAATGCAGATGTCTAACAACACCCTGCACTGAAGGCTGACATTTCGACAGCATTAGAGGCAGCCTGCTTGGTTTAATCTTCAGAAGTGCATTAAGCTCTGCAGCCCAGAACGTGGTGGCATTGATGTATCTGACACCATGCTCTATATTCTCCCCTCTAACCTTTAAAGTGAAAGTAACTACTGGTATGTTCCCCAGAACTCCATCTTGGAGTCATTAGAGAGCAAGAGAGCAAGAGGAGACCTTGAGACCAGCCTTGTCACTCCCTTGTCTTACACATGGGGAAACTGAGATTAAGCGATTTGCCCAAGATCTACTGAGGTCAGGGTGGCAGCACTCCTTCACCCTGTCATACTGCTTAGAACACTGGATTCTACCCTAGGTTGCCAAGCAAGCCCATTATTTGTTTTTACTGTAATTTTAGGGTTTTTCCCAGGTTTAGACTCAAGTGCCGACCGTTCACAGCATGGGATACAGCAAGCAGCAGGTCTATACAATGCCTTTTCTGTGCAATCTCTTGCTTCAGTTTTAGAACCAGGTCCTCCAAAAACAGGCATTTGCCTAAACTCTGGAGGACATGTTTCCTGCCCAAAGGAAGGTAAAGTCCCAGCCCAAGGGAGCCAAAGAAGGTTAAAATAAGACTTTAGGTCATGACTTGGTGACCTAGCCTACAATGACTCCAACTGTCTATCAGTCAGTCATCTCTCTGTCTGTCCATTCATCCATCCATCTATCTTACATAAGTACCTACTAAAAAAGGAATACTTAAAAGATCTGGAAAGTTTATCGCTTCACAAGCAAAGATACTTTGTGTAATTTAAATCAATTCCATATATTAGCTTTTCTACCTACTGTGGAATCCCATTTTATGGAATCATTGAAGGCTTGAGGGTGCAGGGGTATACTGATGATGATTTAGGATTTCTTGGATTATTATGGCTGATCTGTCCTCCCCTCCTGCCTGTTCCTGCCTTTATTTTCCAATTTCTCTCTAACCCTGACCATAGTGAGCAGGGGTTAGACATCTCCACCTCCCCACCACCCCCTGGCCCCCTTTTATCCACTCATTCAAGTTCTCTGGACTTTGCTTATTTACTTGGCCATTGTTTCTTGATGGCTGGAATCTAGTAAGGATTCTGTCCTAGGTACTGATGATACAAAGCCACAGCCTGGTTTTCTAAGAGCTAGGAGAATGGTCTGAGCCGAGCAGCATTGCAGCAACAAGAAGAGCTGGATGAGCATTCCCATAGGCAAGAACATTCACACGGAAAGTTAAAGACAGTAAGAGTCAGCCTAGGAAAAGGCAGCTCTGGCAGAGACACAGCATGAGCAGGGGATGGAGAAGCACAAAGGCAGCTTACCTTCTGTGAGCTGCAGGTCTCAGCATGGTTGCAACAAAGGGGTGGGTGGGGACAATGGGAAACCAGCATGGTTACAGAACACTCCATCAGGCTTGTGGACAATAAATTAACTTGCATGTAATAGGGTGAGGAGCATCTGCTTGTCAACTGACATTTAAATAGCAATTGCCAGTGGAAAGTAAGCATATGGTTAGTTGAATGAAGAGCCAGGAAGAGACAAATACATCCAATAAAAGATTTTAGCACTTTCTCAATTTATATGTTAGTGTTTGCAATCTGCTTCTGCAAGTAAGCTGAGATGTTGAACTCACTCGTTGACCTTGTCTGACCCGAGGTGTCCAAATTGGCACCAACCTTGGTTTAGTCTTTAACTGCTACGACAGAATTCTCAAAGGAGGGTTCCCTGGAACAGCAGCATCAGCACTACCTGGGAACTTCTTAGAAAAGCAAGCTCTCAGGCTCCAACACAGATCTCCTGAATCAGAGACTCTGAGCGTGAGGCCCACTACCTGGGGCTAACAAGCCCTCTGTTGACTCTGTTGCTCACAAGTTGGAGAACACTGGTCTGAGAGAAGCAAAAATTGAGGTGGAGCCCCTGGCTCAGTGGGCACTGGTAGGGGCCCTAGCACTGTCACTTACTTGCCTTTGAAGCATCACGTTTTAATCAGTGTCTATGGTCAGAGCAGACAGTAGCTACGAACTCCCCTCCCTCGGGTTCCTCTCCTAGACAACCATCCTGCAGTCCCACTCATTTCCACACACAGCCCTTCTCCATCCTGTCTCCTTTCTTCTCTTATACTTTCTCCCTCTGTCTCCTTTTCCCTCCCCCTTCCTCTTGTTTTCCCCACCTTTCCTTTTTTGCGTTCACTTCTTCTCTTTCTGTATGCTTCCCCAGTATGTAAAGCAGTGGCATCTTTTTTCCTTCTACCTTTTCCCTCTTGCTCCCCACCCATCTTTGTTCGAAATCACCACAAATCAAGCCATGTGCAGCCATTCACAGCCAACACCCTTCCCTTTCCATTATTTATTTGGATTATCTTGAGAATGCAATTGGGTCGGCTGCAAGCAAATTCCTTCATACCTAACGGGGAGCTGCCAGAAAGAGTAGTCTCCACCCATTGCTGAGTTTGTCAAAGAAGGCAGAGAGCCATTGGGAGCTGCATGGATGGGATGCAGTTGATCATGGACCAATCGCACCTTCCCTAAGCACTAAATCCAGGTGACATGTCCTCTGACATGGTCCAAGTCCAAGCTAGGACTGACTTTCTTGAAAAGCTTGCAATCACTTTTCCAGTGACCTGCAGCTTGGTGGCCTTTGTGTAGGCAGATCTGCCTTCTTGCCCTCTTTCCTATTGAGGAATTTTCTTTAGGACAAGACAGAAGAGCTGTTGGGATTTGGTTTTCAGAAGGGCGCAGGCCACAACTTTAAAATGATGTAAATGCCACAGATGGCTGCCTCTGTCCATGAAGACAGATGGTTTGATGTCTCCATCCTTGTTCCAGCCATTTCATGGAGCCCAGGAAAGAACTCTCTCCCCAGTGCAACTCCATCCACCACGTTGAGGCTAGAGGCCTGTGAAATGTGCCACAGAAGCCAGACTCCAAATGGGCTGCAATTTGCTAAGCATTACAGCTATTCCATTCTGCTCTAGAAGATTCAGTACAAGAAGAAAATCTATCAATCACTACCATAACAAACATATATTTCTAAAATAAATTCTCCTGTCTGGAAGCTGTAGGATAGCCACTTGCACTCAAAGTAAATAGCATTTAGGGTCATCATTGTGGTTTAGTGCTTCTGTACCTTTATGATGCATGATAAATGATCAACTGGAATCTGCTAAATAAATATTTTTCTATGTAGATCTCAACTGTAAGTAGCTGTGTGGCTTTCTATGCAATCTATCCTCAATCCACTGATAGTGAGTCCTCAAACATGGTGTAGCTACATAAACCTGTAGCTCTCTCTCAGCCTGGCAGGTGAAGCCAAATGCTTCTTCCCTAGTAACACGCAGCACCGGAGTGGGTGGTGGTAATGAGGGGCACGATGTCCTTCAAGTCCCCTGGGGAGGCTGCGGGGCATGTGATGAAGAAGCTTGCAGCTGGGGCAACTGAAATAACAACTCGATGCATACCACACAGGCACTAGCCATGCCACTTATAAACATTGATTAATGGCTGAAAGGCTGCACTTTTAATAGAATTCAGCTCCCTAAAAATAGTACAAAATTAAAACTCTAGAATGCTGGCACTGAAAAGACCTCAGAGTTTAGTCTACTGATGAGCTAGCAGAATCCCCAGAGAAGGGAATGAGGTGCCCAAATTCACGCAGCCCATGAGTCCAAACATGGGGCTTTCCAGGCAGGTGGTGTCTGCACTGGCCCAGCTCCCTTTAGAGCCTGGTGAAATCATGCAGCCCTCAGATGAAGCCAGCCAGTGCACTCAGCCAAGCCTCTGCTGTATGGGCATTTCAGGAGTGTGGAGACAAACAAGCATGCCTACAGAACCTGCTTCCTCACTGTCTACTTTCCTGAGGTCCCTCAGTGGGCTCCCAGACCCTGGGAGGACCATCTCCCAAAGCCTGTGACTGAAGCAGAGGAGTGGCTAGCCAGGGCCTGGCCTTCCAACCCAGCCTGGGGAGGCCCACCATGGGTGGGGCACAGAGCTAAAAGCTTCCTCCATGGGAGTCTCTTTTACAGCTGAACCAACCCAGAAGAAAGAATCAGTCCCTCACAGGCTGTGAACTAGGAGGTAATGCTGACCTATATTATCCAAAGGTAAAACCAGATGCCCACTACCACTTCTTGTTACTACTATAGAATTAGCCACAAAGACTAAAGGCAAGAAAGTAGTTTCTGTCCACTCTTGTCTAGATATGGGGTGCACTTGTCAACTCAGGTTGCCATAACAAAATGCCACAGTCAGAATGAGATAAAAAACAGAAATTTACTCCTCCTGGCTGTGGAAGCTGGGAAGTCCAAGATCAAAATGCCAGCTGATGTGGTGCTGGGTGAGGGCTTGCTTTCTGGCTTGTAGATGGCTACCATCTCTCTGCATTCTCACACATGGCAGAAGTAAGGGCACGGGGTAGGAAGAAGCTCTCTTCCTCTTCTTATAAGGTTACCTGTCTATTCAGAGTCCCACCCTTATGACTTCAACTAAACTTAAATAGCTCCCAAAAGCCTCATCTCCAAATACAGTCACATTTGGGGTGAGGGCTTCCACATACGACTTGAGAGGGACATAATTCAGTCCATAGCATAGGTTGTCACGCTTCTATGCCCCAGTCCCCATGACCGGCTAGGCCCCCACCCCGATCTCTTCTCTTTGGCCTCCATGCCTCTCCACACGCTGATCTTTTGCTGAGACTGCACCCTCCTCATCTCCTGCTTTTCCTCCTCCTCTCTTCCTTCCTCCACATTCCTCTCACACCAATTGCCCACACTTAGTCCAGATCTTAGTCCACAAGTTTCTGCTTAAGTGTCACTCCTTCCAGGGAGCCTTTTTTGACTCCACAAGTCTATCAAGTTCCCTTCTATGAGTTCACCAAGAATTTTCATTTCCACCCACATCATCATAACACTGCAGCGTAAACTAGGCTAGAAATTCAAGGCGGGCAAGATGCTCCATCTTCACTGTTGTATTCTCAGTGCATAACAGAAAACCTTTACATAGTAGGTGCTCAATAAATGTTTGCAGGAGGGAAAGAGTGTGAGAGGTTCCAGGTGAGGGATTTTGGTTAGGAGGGCATTTAACACGCATTCATCTAATGTCTATGGAATCCCTTTGAAGCTAGCTTCTCTGTCCAAAGAGGTCAGTATTAGCCCTCCAAGCTTGGGGCCTAGTGCCGGGTTCATTTCCATCTCTCTACTTAAAGGAAGAAAAGGAGAGAGTGGGAATGGAAAGAAGGGATCACTTTCTCATCCAAACAAGACCAGCACACTCAGCCCTAAAAGAGAACTAGACAGGGTCTGAGGAGTCTTGGACTCTGACGACTGCCTTCAGGGCAGGCAGCTTTAACCTGAAGCCCCCTTTGCTACCAATTTACCCTGAGTTCTCCACACTAAAAACTCATTTCTTTTTCTGTTTCTTTCTAAGATGGCCCTATGGGGTACCAACAGAGTACATATGTAGATCAATGTGTGTAGCAGGACACAGAAAACCCCGTTTAGTAAAGATATACCAGAGGACATTCACCTGCGCCAAAATAATTCACCTGGGGGGCCCTTCCCCCCCATGGATGATACAAGCCTTTGTCGGAGAAGCTGCAGGCCAAGACCTAGAGCATAGGGCTAGGGTCTGCTGCCAAAGAAGGAAACTTGTAGACAAATAGTAAAGTACTTAGAAGGCTGTGTGCAGAAGCACGGAGGCCATTTTGACACTCTATGCTGTGTGGCCTTGGGGAATGAAATCTGACAATTATGACCCTCAATTTCCATCTGGGTATAACTGGGTTATAACAGGAAAGGATTTGAAAAGGACAAAATATTAACATGGCCAGTATTGACCCCCTCCCTCCCTATGCCTATCACAAATTTCCCGATAAAGGATTCCTTGGACACCTCCAGCTCTGCCTCTGCCTGACTAGAACAATTCCATCCAGTGCCGAGATGCTCAGCCTCACTCTCTGAAGTTCAGGCTCCTGATCTGCAAATGGAGATAACACTAGCTGCTGGGAGGATCAAAGGAGACACTAGAGGGACAGTGCAGACCACAGCGACTGCTGTTAGAAAAGGACCACTGTCAGTTATGACCATCTCACCTCCAGAATCATCTCCACCTCTACCAGCACCACCACCACGACCACCATCTTCCTCACCTCCACCTCTGCTCCCAAACCATTGCTCCTCCTATGGCCACCTTCATCATCACCACCAACACCACTGCCACCACTACCACCCCCACCATTGTCACCACCTCCACCTCTACCACCAACACCACCACTGCTTCCACCACCATCATCATCTCCACCTCTACCCCAACTCCACTGTTCCCACCACTGCCATTATGATCATCACCTCCACCTCTACTGACACCAACAACATTGCTACCCCACCACCACCATCACCACCTCCACCTATACCACCACTAATATCAACACCAACACCAATGCCATTATCACCCCCATGATCATCACCTTCACCTCCTGCATCGCCATCACTGCTACAGCCACTGCCACCATGTCTACCATTACCTTCACTGCTGTCTCCGCAACAATCACCATGCATTCACCTTCATCTCCACCATCATCATTACCACCTCTACCAACCACTTCCATTGGCATCATTATCTGCATCACCTCCTCCACCATCAGAACCACCTCCTCACCACCACCATCATCACTGTCACCAAGACCACTCCTAGAGATCAGAGATCTAGGAGAAGCCTGACTAGAACAACAGGATGTCAGATGCCTTCCAATCTTCAATCCCAAACTCATGGATAAAGCCCAGAAAGATTCAGTGACTTTCTCAGGGTTATCCTTCTAATCAGTAGCAGAGAAAGGACCAGATTAACAGCCTGATTAACAGTCCAAAGTTCTTTTCCACTACCTGGAAATGGAGCTCTCACCACTCTGCCCTAAGGCCTTAACTCCCACCACACACACACACACACACACACACACACACACACACACACACACACACGGAGGTATTTGGAATTAAAGACAAGGAGTGGTCAAAAAGTAGAGGATGTAATAAAGGGGTAATACTGATAGAAGGAAGGATGACAAAAAGCGGGAAAAATCCTCTGAGGACTAGAGCTCTGAGCCTGTCCCCAACTCCCTATGCTCACATGCTTCCCGTCTAGGTGGAATGACAAGGGGCAGGGATGCTCTAGAACTGCCTGGTCATCTGGTTAATTGGCCAAAAAGACCTCCTTTCCACATGACCTTGACCTTGCTTCTTTACCCCCATTCTTCAGTCAAAGTATACAGAGGAGGCAGCAGTGGGGAGATGAGGACTAGGATTTGGAGTCAAATGGACCTGGATTTGAATCTCAGCCCCACTACTTATTAACTATGTGACCATGGACCTGTATCTCTGTGAAACTGACAAAGTAATAGTATCCACCTCACTATCGCATGTCAGGCACTGAGCATAGCAGCAGTGATGAATGGCAGCTCATATTCCTTATTACACAATCCAATCACCTGCCTCAGGATAGAGGTAATACTCAGCTAAAATTCATACAGTACCTGTATGACAGACACTCTTCTGAGTACTTAACTTAGACTTGCTTACTCAATTCCAACACTCTTATACAAATAGAAAAGTAGAGGTATGGATAGGTGAAAAGACCTGTCCAAACTCACATAGCAGGCAAGTGTCAGGGCCAGAAGTTTGACCCGGCCTGGTCCACAGTTCATGCGCTGAAACACATAGACCCAGCCAGCTGTTTCATCTGGGAAGCATACCTCAGGAGATCAAAGATCAAATGCTTTCTGAGTCTCAAATGCAAATTAAGGTGATTCAATTGAAATGGCCACAAGTTCAGGAATGAATTTCTTCCTGTGGATGTCATGGTGAAGAATACAATCTCAGCTGGCAAGAAATAAAGATCCCCTGTTCCCCTATGAGGCTTCTCTACGACAAGGAAGGGCCTTTTGCTTTTAAGGGAAACACAATAAACTTTTCTGTTACTAAGAGAAAAGCTTAAAAAGAAGCAAACTAGCTTTGAATAGGAGTCTGGCAAACTAGCCTCTTGCAGAATGTCTGCTTTTGATTGGATTTATTTTCTGCAAAGCAAGAACCTGCACCCCACCCCCACTGCCAGGCCTGGAAATAGTTCTGGGGAAGGATACTTTCCTATGAAAATTCATTTGACCAGGTGCAATGACTCACACCTGTCATCCCAGTACTTTGTGAGGCCGAGGAGGGCAGATCGCTTGAGGTCAGGAGTTAAAGACCAGCGTGGTCAACATGGCAAAACCAGTCTCTACCAAAAATACAAAAATTAGCTGGGCTTGGTGGTACATGCCTGTAATCCTAGCTGCCCAGGAGGCCGAGGTAGGAGGATTGCTTGTACCCAGGAGGCGAAGGTTGCAGTGAGCCAAGATTGTGCCATGCGCTCCAAGCTAAGCAATAGAGCAAGACTCTGTCTCAAAAAAAAAAAAAAAAAAAGAAAAGAAAAGAAATTCTGAGTCAAAGACTGTTCTCACTATCATAGGTCGATTCTGCCCCTCCCCATAAACAGAATCTAGAATTCAGTTTCAAAATAAATTAGAAAATAAGTTCTGTTCCTTATTATCTGTTCATCTCATATAAGTTAGCAATGAAATTCTTGGAATAATCTACAGCCAAATGCCAGGACCAGAGGCAGAAAAACAAAATCAGCTGATGGGAGAGATACAAAAGAGGCTCACACAGGAGCCAGGCTCACACTGTGTTTGATTTAGAGCTGAGAGTCTCAACAGAAATCAGCACAGCTCTCAGGAAGGTCGAGATGGTATCAGGCTTCTAAGACAGGGTTTTGAGGCGAGAAGGATCAGATGACGATGCCTTCCTGTTGATGATTTGAAAATGAAATTACTGTTGCATGACATGATAAGAATAAATCCCTCCTGGTGGGTTTTTCTTTTAATAGCGGCAAAAATAACTTGGAGGAAATAGTCTTGCAGATTTGTGAACATTAAATGTAATCTCTCCCATCCAAGTGCAGCAGCAAATGTCAGAGACGCACATTGTTATACGTAGTCAGTACAGTACGGTGCAACAATGAGAACCTGCTTTAATTTTTAGAGCTATTCTTCATCTGTTATCTCACTTGATGATCACCAAAAGGCAGAGCACCTCCAGGAGCTGCCCTCAGCTCTCTACTTCCCTTCTTACTCCCTCTCCCTGGGGCACCTCCTCCATCACTCTGGCTTTAAATACCATCTCTAAGGGATGTACAATTCCCAAATCAATGTCACCAGCGTCAGTACACAACTACAGTCAGACCCCTCCAGCCAACTACCTACTCAACATCATAGCTTGGAGAGCTTATCTGTACCTACAACGTGACATGTCCAAACTGAATTCATGACCCACCCAAAGCTGCACCCTCTGCACCACTCCCAATCATAATAACCTCTAATGCCATGCATTGAGGTTTTCTAACTGGAAACCTGCAAGCTGTCCTGTTTTACTTCCTCCTCTCTCACCCCCACATCCCCAAATCTGTCCCTTTCTTGCCATCCATCCCCACTGCCGCAACCCTAATTGTGGGCTACTGTCATCTCCTGCCCTGCCTACGCTAGGCAGAAGTCTCCCAGTCACTCCTGCTCAAGCCATTCTCCATGCAAGCCAGGATTACTTTAAGTCACAGAATAGTTCACATCACCGCCTTGCTTAAAACCTTTTACTGGCTTGTTATTAATCTTAGAGTAAGGTCCTGAATCTTTAACAAGTCCTACAAAATCTGACCAGGCTCATTCCTCCAGTCTTTCCTTGAACTGCCTTTTTCCTTTCTGCACCTGCTCCTGACACCCAACCCTTTCTTGGCTCCCGGTGCCAGCCAACTCGCTCCTTCCTCAATACTCTGGCCCAGCCAGTTTCTCTTCTCTCCTTGTTAACTCATTCATTTCTCACTTCTCTGCTGAAGGACCACTTCCTTCTGGAAGCTGTCTGAGACCTCCTTGTTAGGCCTTCCTGTTATAAGTCTTTATTGCCCCCATACTTCTTGGCTGTACTCTGTGCACATGGACATCATTAGCTGGAACCTGTGTCTTTGGTGTCAGTCTTCTTGGCCATGTGAGCTCCATGGGATTTGGGGCCGTAACTGTCCTGTTCTTTGTCTGCAGTGCTTGGCATAGTGTTTGGTTTGTGGCAGGTGCACAATGCATTTATGAAGGCCTGCCAACTTGATTCTCCCAACCATGCCGTGAGAGAGCTGTTATCCCTATTTTTACAGATGAAAAAAATAGGACACACTATCATTGAACCAATTTGGTCCAGATTGCAAAGAAAATGAGTGGAAGGCAGCCTGAAAACTGGGAACTTACAATCAAGAGTGTCTACCAAGTTCAAGCGCATCACCCCCAGCACTATGTCTCCATGTTTATAATGCTATCATCCAGAGATAGAATCCCACACTTTCTCCCAGTGTCTAGTCCAGAGAGAGAAGCAAGCCTGGGACCTTTCCCAGGACTGACTGAAGATTTTCATTCAATCTTGGTCTTTAAAGACATAGAAAACTATGAGCAACACATTCAAGTCACAGAAACTGGGCTTTTAGACCAGGAACAACCTCGAAGACGACAGATGAGTTTCCTTGCCTGTAAAGTGAGAGGCTGTCTTTGATTTCTAAGGCCCTTTTCAGCTAAAATCTCTGGTTGTTTAACTTCCCTAGACTGCAGGATCCACGTCTAAAACTTATGAACTATATAAATCATATTACACAGGGATATTATGTGAACCAAATTAGAAAATACACTTACACTTTTTTAGAGTATCCAGGTACATAGATTCAAAAGATTATGATCATTATAAAAAGTTCTCAGTGCTGCCTGGGCACCTTCACTCTTGCTACTCAGAGTGTGGTCAATGGCATATCCTGAGAACTTGTTAGACGTGCAAAAGCTCAGGCCCCACCTTAGACCTGTGCTCAGGATCTGCATTTTAACAAGACACCCAGATGGCATGTGGCCTACGCTACAGTCCCAGCATCACATCCAAGCCTTTTGTGACTTCCCTGCTGCCTGTCTCCCAAGCCTTATCACCAGTCCCCACCTGAGCCCAGTGCTCCAGCTTTTTCCAATGGCCCTTAATTCCAGGACACTCCATGTCTCTGCCCAAGACAGACTCCGGGAAACTCCTACCAGCTCAAATATCCTTTCCTCTGGGAAGGGCTCCCTAACTTTTTAGAACCTCCCAGATACTGTTCTCGCTTCCAAGACAGCATAACCACATGATGTGAATGATGAATTTCCACGGCTCACTCTGAGCACCTGGAGACCAAGGCCTGTGTCCTAGCACATGCCTAGTACAGCACAGTGGGATACGTGTTTATTGAAACATATGAGAAAAACTGAATCTCATTAAAGTGTATGCCAAGGCCTTATCCTAAATTTTGTACTAAACTAGAATTCAGTGTGTGTGCGTGCATGCGTGCGTGCACGCGTGCGTGCACACACACACACACTACTGTGTATTGCTTTACTGCTTAAGGCAATGGTACTTAGAAAAATGATTTTGAACTTAAAGAAGAAAAATCAGTTATCATCTTTCCCAATCCCACCCCAGAAAGATGTGCATAGAACACAGTAGCTACAGGTTGCTCTAAAGCCTGGATGGAGACAAGGCAGGAGGGCAAAGGGCAGCCCAATTATTTTCTGGGGAGGCTGCCTGCTGGCCCTGCATGAGTGAGGAGAAGGACTCCTCCTCTCTCTTGCCAGGGCCTTCCCAAACCTGAAAGAACACACTTGAATCTGCAGGTCTCTCAGGTTTGATGTGACCCAAGCCTGTGAAAGCATTCTAAGCTGAGTCTGGGAGAGGGTGGAGAAAGACAGAGGAAACCAATTAACCCAGCCAAGCAAACCAATGCAAGCCAGAAAGACAGGCTGGGAAGCAATGGGGCAGAGCCCTCAGGGCATCAGTGGGGCAAGCTCCAGAAAACTCTAGGACACCACGCTCTAGAAATTCTGGAACTCGTCTGGGATTAATGCTTCATAGAACAAAGCTGTATTTGCCCAGGTGCACATTTGGGGGATGAGGGGAGTCCATGCCCCGAGATGCGCCTGAGGTGGAGGAAAGAGGAAACAAATATGGGGGTGGAATGGTTGGAGTAGAGGACCACAATTAGAAGCCCAAAATGTGACACCAGAGCCACCTTGGGATGTGTCCACCTGGGTCATTGCTGGCACAGCCAGTCACCTGCCCTCACCTAATCACAGACTGGCCACCGTCAGCTTTAAGACACCTGATGGATTTTCCCAAACCTGCCAAGCTATAAATGAGGAAAGGAGGATCCAGAGCAGGCAGGAAACTCACCTGAGGCTGTCCAGCTGGGCAGCTGCTAGGGATGGAGCAAAACCCAAGCCTGATCTTTTTCTCCTCCCCCATGGCCAAGGCTCCTTCTTTCAACTTTATGTTTATGACTCACACAGCTCTGGGACCTGAAACCCCAGTTTCCACAACAGCACTGTGCAGTGAGGGAGATTTTAGAATCAAGACCCCTTGTTTATGAGCTAGGCCCCTTTATTTGCCAGCATGCAACTCTAAGGAGCGAGTTATGAACCCTCTTGTCCTAATTTTCATTGACTGCAAAGTTGGGAAATTACTATCTTCCATGAAAGATGACTGGAATATAAAATGAGACTGTACATCAATATTTGGCATATTGACACTCAATAAATATTATTTCTCTTTCTCTCTGCTTCCTAGAATCCTGGGTTTGAGGGAAACACAAAATAGTGTCTTGCCACCGTCCTGTCCTGAGTTTCCATGGTTTTCTGCACACCGTTGTACTTGGATGGTTACGTAGACATCAGTTTTCACGCCTGCCTAAAACTAATTCTCTCTTCCTCCAGTAAGAGCACCCTGATGTTCTGGGGAGCCACTGTCCCTGACTCAATCCCTCCAGCTCAGGTTGGGGGTGGATCCCGCTCTCTACACCTACTGGTGGGTACATAGAGAAGCAGTGGACAATCAGGGTCACAGGGCCGGTTCTCTCAACAATGAACATGTGCTGCAGATCAGGCCCATAAGAGCCAACCTCAGGACATCTGCTGGAAACCCTGGGGGCAAAAAAATATTCTGCTGGAGTTAATAACCAGGAAAACACAAGCCTGTAACTCTGGCCATGACTTCCCCAACGCTGGGATAGCTTTCCTGAAAGGCTGTCCTTTGCCAATGTACAGGAAAGCAAAGAGAAGACACTCCAAGAAAGAGACAGGATAAATGATTTCTAATATTATTTGAGCCTGGATCCTACAATCCTGATATAGGATCTACCTATAAACTTTTTAATTATATAAGTGAATACATTTTTTCTCTCTTTTTTATTAAGCCAATGTGGATATGGTTTTCTCTTACTTCCAACCATAAGAGTCTCAATTATATAAATGTCTGTAATGTAGTGTCCTGCAGGGCAGGTTGTTCAGCCTCCTAAGGCAACATGACTTAGTCTCCCAGGTAGAACCTGGAGGCCTCCAGCCTTAAACAAACGTTTCCTTTTGCCCCTTTGAACTGAGAGAAACTATTCACCACCGCTCACATCGCAAAGGACTTTACTTATTTGAAGCCTGATTTCTCTCCTTTCTCTTTATTGACTACAGAAACCCAATCGTTTCCTTTCAAAGGAAATCTATGCTTATCTACTTGTTTCCTGTTTAAAAAAAAAATCTCCCCTTTCTCTTCCCTCAGGGGAGAGATTTTTGGATGTAGAACTCAGGGTTGGGAGGGTTGTCAGAGGACAGTCTACTGCAGCCTATTCTCTCGCCAATGTGAAAGCAGAGGCTGCTTGCTGAGCCACTGTCATCAGCAGCCGAGTCCTCCATCTTCCAGGCCAGGGCCTGTCCTCCATCTCCAGTATTCCAGCTGACACCAATGCCTCCTATGACCTGGCACATGGTCAGAGGTACTTACAGGTTGATTTAAATATTAAAGACTTGTGAAGGTGCCTTTGGAGAAAGCACAGCAGCCTTGGATTCTCGTCCCAGCTCTGTACTAACCAGCTGTGTCACCTTGGGGATGGATGTCATTTAACCATTTTGGCCTTGCTTCTTTATTAATAAAATTAGGGGGTTGGACTAAGAGAATCATAAAATGTCAGAAGTTTAATGAAGCTAAGGCAGATGATCATGGACAGATAGAAAACTGAGTGCTGAATCAGCCCCATATGGGAATAAAATATCATCCCAGTATCAGACTCTGAAAGTGAACATCTTCAGAAAGATATAGGAAGAGAAGGAAGTGAGAGCCCTATAAAGTTGTATACTGAAAACATGGCATTTCCCCCCCTGCTTTTGTTCTCATATGAGCTGTTGGTGCTTTCAAATTTTTCTCTTTAAATCTTCTTAAAACCGGAATGCACTATGTGCTGAGCAGTCATTTGCCAATCTGCCTACTGGGCCTGGTTTACAGCACTTGCTATAACTAATTATCAACAGCTCCCCTACTGTGACGCCAAAAATTGTGCCACAATCAACAGAAGACTCATGGAGAATATATAAAGTATTCCTACAAAACAACAAGAAAAACGGCAAATAATCCAATAGGGAAAATGGGCAGAAGACTTAAAAAGGCACTTCACAGAGGAAGGAGGCCAGCCAAGTGGTCAGTGAACAAATACCAGGATGTCCCTCGTCAGGAGTAATCAGAGAACTGCAAACTAACGCCACAGCAATATATCATCACGGACTCAACAGAATGGTCCAATGTAAAAAAGGTAGAGGGGAAAAAGCCATGTAGAAGCAAAAGAGCGGTGTAGAAGCAAAATAACTGGAGCAACTGGAACTCCCATATGCTGCTGGCATGTGGCGTAAATTGGTGCAACTACTCTGGAAAAGTGTCTGATAGTCTCTAGTAGAGGCGTTCATGTGCAGCACCTATGACCCAGAAACTCCGCTTCTAAGTATATGCAAAGAGAAAAAGGTAAAACATGGCCACCTAAAGACATGCACAAGAGCCTTCATGTCTATATTGGTCCCAGACTGAGAACTATGTGAAAGCTCATCGTTGGTAGAATGCATAGACTAACTGTGGAATATTCACGCATAAAATACTATACACTCCACACAGCGGTGAGAATCAGCAGGCTACGGCTGCACTCTACGACATGAGTGAATCTCACAAACATATGTCCAGTGAAGAAGGCAGACACAAAATCATTTTGCATGATTTTGTAGAGAAAGTACAAAAACAAGAGAAGCCAAGGTGTGGTGTTAGAAGTCAGGATGACGGTTACCTGAAAGGGAATAAGTCCAAGAGGCCACAAAGCCGAAATTTCAGGGCTGCTAGTCACCTGGTTATGTGAGTATGTTCGAACCATGAACATCTAACGTGTGCACTTTTCAGTATGTACATCGTACTTCAATAAAGAATTCAAAAACATTTCTTTAGAATTATTCCAGCACTGACAATAAATGTCACGGTCACTATCATGAAATTCGTATCTTGCAGCAATAACGGCTGGTACCCTCAGTTGTTACTGTGTTTGGAGACAGAGTCTTAACGAGGTAATTACTGTAAAATGGGGTCATTACAATGGGCCCCAATTCAATATGACTTGTGTCCTAACTAGAAGAAATGTGGACACAGATACACATAGACAAGAGAGACAACCACGTCAAGACACAGGGAGAAGATGGCCATCTGTGAGCCAAGGAGAGAAGCCCCAAGAGCCAAGCCTGCTGACACCTTGATCTTAGACTTTCAGACTCCAGAATTGTGACACAATATATTTCTGTTGTTTAAGCCATCGAACCCATGTTATTTTATCATGGTAGCCCCTAGTAAACTCATGTCGTCACCGAGGTCATCCTTGGCCTCCTTTTAAGCAGGTTACTGTGATGTAAATGAAGCCATTTCCTGGAAGGCAGAAGGGTCTTGGCTTCTGGTGGAGGTGAGGGGTGGTCAAGGAGTTGGGCTGTTCCTCCGCCCTAGCATCAACTAGCAGGCTGCTTCTGGCTTTTCTGAGATCATCTCACCCAGCTTTCTTATTTTGTAAATGAGGAAAGAAACATCCACAGAAGTTAGAAAACTGGCCCTAAGTCACACAGCTAGTTAGCGACAGAGCCAGATTTCCAGACTGGGGCTCTGCATACTGAGCCATTTTTACCTTCGCTTTTTGAAGGGCAGGATGAGGAAAAGGGATAAAGTGAATAGTTTAACTTCTTTTGTAAGCTTTAGCTTTGTCCCTGACTTTTGGGGTGGCACCAGACTGTCCCACTCTTCCTTCTCCCTCCATTCTTTCCTTACTCTTCTTCACTGCCCATCTCTCCTTCCCTTCAGGCGCCCCTGCCCACTGCCCTTCTTTTTTCAGACCTTCCTTCAAGGTATCAGGAGCCTGGAGTCCAGGGCACTGGGTTTTCCCTCCGGTGTGACTTTAGGCAAGTCACTGAGACTCTGTGCTGGGCTTCCCTCGTCCATCCCAGGGGCTCCTCTCTGGGGCTTGGACAAGCCTCTTGAGGACTGAACTCTGATTGTTTTTTTTTTCCTTTTGAAGGGGCCTAGGGAGTCATGGCTTACAAACCATAAAATCTAATTTAACAGGTATTATTTTTTGACCTAGTACAATGTGGCTCACTTTCCAACTTTACTCTGCTATGGCATCACCTGACAGATAGCAGACCACCTTATTTTAACTTAAGCATCCCTTTCTATTGACTCTAAATTTTTAGACAAAGCTTAACTCTTTCAATCAATTGCCACTGAAAAAATCCCTAAACCCACTGATGATTTGTAAGCTTCTGCTTCAAGGTATCCCAATTTTTCAGGCTGAACCAGTGTATACCTTCCAGGTATTGATTCATGGCTTTACCTACAATTTCTGTCTCCATGAAACACATAAAACCAAACTGTAACCCAGCAGCCTCAGGTGCACTTTCTACGGATTTCTTGAGATCTTCCCCTGGTCCATGATCACTCATATTGGCTCAGAATAAACCTCCTCAGATATTTTGGTAGACTTTTTTTATTTTGAGACAGAGCCTCGCTCTGTCACCCAGACTGTAGTGGAATGGCATGATCTTGGCTCACTGCAATCTCCACCTCCCAGTTTCAAGCTATTCTCATGCCTCAGCCTCCCCAGTGGCTGGAATTATAGGGTGCGCCACCACACCTGGCTAATTTTTTGGTATTTTTAGTGGAGGTGGGTTCACCGTTTTGGCCAGGCTGCTCGAACTCCTGACTTCAAGTGATCCGCCCTTCTCGGCCTCCCAAAATGCTGGGATTACAGGCACAAGCCACTGCATCTGGCCAATTTTGGCAGACTTTTATTTTTCTATCATCATTCTCAAAGGTCTCTACGCAGCCCAGGAGACCCCTCACCTCAGCAGGGATACCTGTGGGGACAGGAGAGCATGAGCAGAGTTAGGTGAGCAGGTGGCCAGCCCCATGCATATCCCTCTCATTGCCAACTTGAGCTTTGTGACAGGATGGCTCTAATGCTCCACACCCCAGTATGCTATGGAAGCCACTGGAAATAGACAAGAAACCTTCTTACTTAGGATGAAGGAACCAAAAGGCTGCAATGTATTGCATTGCCCAAGGCCCAACTTGGGGTTTTACCAATTCACTCCCTGCAATAATCTTGGAAGATGGACATCACTGAACCTGCTTAGCAGATGGGAAACTGAGACTTGTTCCAAGATTCCAGCTGCATGGGCTGGAGACAGGGTCTAAGCAGGCATCCCTCTGCTTCCACCAAACTCCACCTTCTGTGGCACCCCAACTGTCCCTACTTATACCTCAAAATGGCAACTTGACAAGTATTAGACTACATGGGCCATTTGCCCAGGCCTGCAGGTGATAAGTGCATCTCAGGCACTGACTCTCCCACAGAGAGCTGGCACCGCTGATGGTAGAACAGGTTCTGAACGAATCAACTGGAAAACAGAATAAAGCAGTACTCATCACAAGTCAAAATATGTGACTGACACCCTCTGTGTGGTCTGCTCAGACCTTGGCCATTGGCAGCTCTAGACACCAGGCTCAGGGAGCAGGAAGCTCCAAGTCGTCTGTGGCAATGCAGTTGACACTTGCATTTCTCTGTCAACTTGCTCTCTGAGAGACACCGGTAATGAGCTATGGGAATTCACGTGAGTTCAGGGACCTGTCTTCAGCACAGTCAATTCTGGATATGAGATAGGAATTTGGAAATCTTCCAGGCCCAGCTGGAACAGGGGCTGTAGGGACTGGTGGCTAAGGCCAGGGAAGCAGCTGTGGCCAAAGGAAAACTACCCAAGCACAGGAGACACACAGTAGGCTTTTCCCGGTTTCTCTGGGGAGTGGACATATTAAAAATGTGAAGGTCAATAGTGCCCACTGGCGAAGGAGGGGGAGGGGAAAGAAAGGGATGAGGGGAGGTGTCCAGGCAAACCTAGCCCCAAGAGACACGGGGAGGTAGGCAGGGAAGACATCCTACGGATGCAGAACTCCTCATGCCAGGCCTTCCCCGCATAACACAGAGCACCTGAGCCACGCAGGGGGAAAGGAGGGGCGTCTGAGCCCAGACAGGACGCATGGGCTGTGGGGCAGGGTTTGCAGTGAAACTGGAGATGGCATAGCCTCTTGAGCTTCACAGTCCCAGCAAACTGAGATGGGGTGGGCGCAATGCGGAAGGTGGGAGGAGTTGGTTGTGTGAGAAGCTGAAGTCCCCCTCCTCAGAATCTCCCTAGCATGACTGAGTCACAGGCCAGAAGATATTGAGAGATCCTGGCACAGAGCATGAGGAACGCTCTGGGCAAAACTCCAGTCCCCAAGGCTTCTCTGAGGCTACCAATGGCATCTTGAGACAGCTCATGATGAGCTGCAGCCTCCTGCGTCCGGAAGGATCTGCTTGGGTATTTACGAATTTTCATGCAAATAAAATTCTCCTGGGGAGTTTTTTTTATAAGCACTGACCTCTGGGCCTCACCTTTCAGGAAGCAGCTCAGGAATCTGAATTCTAAATAGGTAGACCTCAGCTGACTGATGCCCAGGGACACAGACCACACCAATAAAGGCTTGAAAGCCCCACTAAGGAGTTGAGCATTTTAACGCCAGTGGGTTTGGCAGATTAGCACCAGGAAGGGCGGAGACTTGTGCAGGTGAAGGAGCTGGTGAACAGGCTTCATTCAGAGAGCTTGGGCAGGGGTGGGGGGCAGTCCTGAAGTGACGGGGATGCAGGGTGTGGTGAAGGTTGTGGGGGGAGGGAGAGGGAGAGAGAGAGAGAGAGAGAGAGAGAGAGAGAGACAGAGAGAGAGTGTGTGTGTGTGTGTGTGTATATTGGGGAGGCGCGTGTGCACACGCACGCACGCACACACACACACAGACACACACACACACACACACAAGGTTGCTGAGGCCCGAGGATTGATGAGAGTACATGGGAAGGCTCTGGAACCATCGCCTAACTACCTAGGCCAGTGCAGGGAAAGCAGCTCTAATCTGCACCAATTGGACAGCCGCCCTTCCTCTCAGCAGGCTGTAGCTAGACATGTTACAGGGAACAGAGACTTCCTAAATGACAACTTTTTACATAACTCTAGCTCTGGGGAGAAGTCACCAGCCCCCTTGCTCACAGAAATGAAGCACAATTGGGTAGAAATGGTTGGAACCTGGGCTCTCTCTACTTGGTTTCTTGGCCGTTCTGTGATTGTCTACAAAGTGGGACTAACACTGCCTGCCACAAAGGTTCTGCCCTTGAAGGCTCCAGCGGTGGAGGTCAGTGGTGCCTTTCCAGCTGGGACTGGAGATACCCTCAGTGGGCATAGCAGCCAGGATGTAGGAAGCCTGCTGCAAGGCCCTGACCCACACTTGCTGGATCTTTCACTGGATTTCTCAGCTACCCAGTCCAGTGCCTCAAATTGCTGTGACCACAGCTGGCTGCTAAGGATGTGCATAGCCTGATCCCATGGCAAATTGGGCCCTGGCAAAAGAGAGAGTCGGCATGTGCCTCCATGATCTCGCACCTGCTGGGTTGGCCTCAGGTGGAGAAGAAAGCGCACTGGGCTGCAGACCTTGCATCAGGAACCCAGCACGCTGGAAAAGGGCCTGCTGGGGATGTAGCAGCCAAAGTTACTGAGCAGAGGTGGATGCTGCCCCACTGCCTGCTGCTACTAGGTCTGTCCTCGGGACTGGCAGGCCTGCAGACTCCCGGGAAGCCCATGGGCAGTTCTCATTGACTTCTGCCCCAAACTGAAGAGACATACAATGGCACTGCCCCTAGCCTCCACATCCTGGTCTCTGGGCTGCCCACCCTCAGCCCCCCTCCCATCTTCTAAATGCCATCAGTTCCATGGGGACCTCCACAACCACAGGCCAGCAGCCAGGCATTAAGTGAAGTCGGCCTTAAAGGTTTTGGGATGGGGGTGGTGAAGACAGAGGAGGATCGGGTGGGATGAGCAATGATGAGAAAACCCAGCCAGCCTCATAATTTGCCTGCTCATGTGTGGAGGGGGCTCTGCTGCATCCCTGGTGCAGGTGAGGCCTCCCAAGGTGCCACCCAGGACTCATCCTTCTAGCAGCAGCCTCAGTTTCCCTGAGTTTCTTGGCACCCACACAAGATGTGGCTGTGTACTTAACACTTCTTCACTCTTTGTCCCTGTTTAGTCATAATAGAAGCTATGTTCTCAATCTATTGTCACATTGATCGAGAAAGCCCTAATTTCCTGCAATAATCTTAAGTGACAATTCAAGGCTAAATGTACTTTAATGTTTTGTAATGCATCTGAAAGCAACATCTCGATATTATAATACAGCCCCTGAAATTACTAGTTTGAGTGAAAGAGGGAGTGTACAACTTGAAATGAAATGAAAATCTGGAAAATTGATCTAAGGCTGAAATGATGAGGCTCAGGAAGTTCCAGTCATGTAAACGGGAGAACGCTGGGGTGACCCTCGTCAGGTGGCCAGATGGACTGGCTGGTGGAATAGACACTTAGGAAACGTCTTCTTTTTCTAGCTTCTCTGTTAAGCAGAAGGGGACAAACAGATTTTTCTCATCTGGCTTTTCCTGGAGTGGGAAATGGAGGGGACACATTTTGGGGAATCAATGCTCCAGACTAAGACTAGTTTAAGGAAGAACCACAGTAAGGGGAGGAGAGGGAGGTCAGGGAAGCCACAGGCCACAGAGAGCCCACTTCTGACTTCCAGAGGCTGTCCTCTGTTAATTACATCTATTTTGGTCAATGCTTACTCTGTCCCATCATCCCCTTCTCATTACTTCCAAGTATCAGATGTGGACGCTGAGGTGCAGAGATTTTAAGGGACTTGTGCAAACTAAGCTGTGTGGCCTGTGTTTGAAATCAGATTTGTCTGCATTCAAAACTTATGCCCTTAGTCTGAATTTTTAAAAGGTATTTAAATATAAAAAAGCTTTTGTAAAAGGCACTACTACTACTACTAACCCATAAAACGAAGAACTAGGGAAGACATTTCCTCTGTGTATGACAAACAAATGTCTAATTTACCCAATACAAGAAAAGCTCTTGGAAATCAATAGAGAAAGACTAACAGTTCAAAAGAAAAATAGACTACAGGCATGAACAGGCAATACTAATAGCAATAAACACACAAAAAATAAAGTTATTAATATATGAAAGAAATATAAATCAGGACAGCAATTAACTCTCATCTTTAACTTTTCACAATGACTAAAGTGTTTTAAAGATTGGTACAATATTAATGAGGTTCAGGTAGAGAAGCAAAGGAGAGGCATTCCCATTCATAATTTAAAAACAAAGCTTGCTCAGCCTCCTTGAAAACAACTCTGTAATATCCTCCAAAATCCAATAGTGTATAGTATTTGCCCCAGGAACTCCATCTGTAGAACTCCAAACCATAAAAATACAAGCCAAAAAAAAAAGTGCAAATATTTTGGTACAAGGAAGTTCACTGCCAGAAAACATTAGTACAATCCAAGTATCTAGCATCAGAGGACATTAAACAATTATAGTACATCTACACATAGCTGTTAAACAAATGAGGCCATTCTGTGTGCACTGAAAGACCCAAGGTTTCATTGCACAATTAAGTAGAAAAAGGGAATCCACAAAACATATGCATTGTTTGATGTGCTATTAGAAAAATAAAAAAAATGTGTCTATGGGTGGGTTTGTGTTGGTGCATTTGTGTTTGTATACAGAAACGTCTGGAGGAAGGGGCATCCAACTTAACAGTGGGGATGATGGGGATAGGGTGGGGATTGGGAGAAAGAAAGGGTGTTTCAATTTCTGCTTTATGTACTTCCATATGCTTTGATTCTTTCAAAACAGTTTATTGAGCAAAACATAATTATCTGGGAAAGTAGTAAAAGAAACCCTGGATTTATGCATGGCTTCATCAAAACACTGCACAGAAGCACTGAGGCAAACGCAGACTTGGCCCTCAAGAAGCTCATGCTGGATCAGGAGTTGACCTACATACAGAAGCAGCAACCCTACAACAGGAGATCCTACAAAGCTGGATGGAGGAAGACCCATGGCAGACAGAGAAGCATTTCATTCTGCAGAAGGTCAACCAGAGTGACGGTTAACCTTATAAACCCAGCTGTGAACAGGTGAAGTCAGAGAATAGGGCCTTTCCAACTTTTCCTTCACACTACCTCCAGAATCTCCACTCCGCATTCTTTTCCTGGACCCTACATGCTCAGGCTTCTGGCTCCTTGCCTTCCCCCACACTCAAATCTCTGTTGCTGAAAAATTCAATAGCACTGCCCTTCATGGTGACAGGTGTCCTATCAGGTATAAAGGCAGCTCAATGAGTATAGGATGCTGGGGAGTCAGACAGACTGGAGACAGACTGGGTCGAATCCTGGCTGTGCCTCTCACTGGTTGTAGGAAGGACCACCTCTCCTAACCCGTTTGCTCATCTGCAAAACTGAGATAACAACCAACCTCACAGTTTGTTGGGATGACAATAAATAACAACCAAGTGTGTTCCCAGCTGAGAACCCACATATACAAGTCTCTCAATAAACACTAGGTCTAACATGGGGGTGGGTTTGTTAAAGAATAGTAAAACATTTTAGGATTCAGTGGGAAGATGACAGAGAAGGTTTGCAGGAGGGAGGGGGCTGTTTGCATCCCTGTGAATCTCACCATGCTTGCGTAACCTTGTGTTAACGAATCAGTTGCTTAAAATATTTGGGTCCAAAAAAAGATCTAGAATGGGGTGAGACAAGCCAGGTGTGTAGGGCATGACATTTAAGGATACACTTGTTCCCTGGGTCAGGCGAGTGCAGGATCAACACTTGACAGTAAAGGCCTTCTTAAATTTTGCATCCCAGGTACCTAGCCTGCCTAATCCTAGTCTTGGCCCATATCGAAACAGTGACTTGCAAGTGAATCTCTAAGAAGCAAAATTTCAATTAAATATAAATACTGCTGAAGTGAAAAGCAAGCAAGCAACCAATCCCTCTGGCTAGAGAAATGTATTTATTTAAGGGCAGGAATGCAGCTACAATTAGTGACTTACCATCCCTGGAGCAGGAGCTGGCATTTAAGAGACCCTGATCTCACATGTTAATGAGCCCTGCCTACTCTCCTGTGGTTCTCAAGTCAGCTGGCATTAACACAACCCAGGCCTGCTCTCCAATAAAGCACAGCCTCTGTTGGGGCTGCCCTGCTGCCCAGCCCTTCTCCAAGGAGTAAAATGAAGTTTTTAAATGGGATGGCACTGTGCAACGATGCCTGCAAGGAAGGCATGCAAGGTGAAGATAACACCAAAGCGGGGGTGAGCTTCCAGGTGAGGCTGAAAGAAGGAAGGAAGCAGCTGCCTATTGGAGTGAGAGATTCTGGAGAAGCGCCCCATAGAGCTTCATTCTGTTTTCAAAAGCATGCGATGCCGCTCTCTGGGTTGTGGGCTCATGGCTGAGTTATCACAGCTCCTGATGACAAATCATGAAAAATAGGTACTTCCCAAGCTCTAACTAGGTCTCAATGGCTGTAATTAAATCCACGGTGTCTGAAAACTTAAAAACACACCTCCAAACTTTTGAAACAGCAGAACAACCAAGACATGTGAGGCGGGCGTAGTGGAGGCAGCAAATGAAAAGAAACAGGAAGGGGTGAAATGTCTGGGTGGTGGGAGGGTTGAACAAAACTAAAGCAAACTTAAATTTTGGGAAGAAAAGAAAAACAAAGAAGGTTAAGAATAAACACGAGGATGTGGTCTTGATTCTTGGAGTAAGAAAATTATCTTTGTGTTTTCTGGAGTTCTTGGAGCTTAAGATGATGATTTAAGAAAGCTCCTCGGGCTAGGCACAGTGGCTCACACTGGTAATCCCAGCAATTTGGGGGGCCAAGGCGGGCAGATCGTCTGAGGTCAAGAGTTTGAGACCAGCCTAACCAATATGATGAAACCCCGTCTCTACTAAAAATACAAAAATTAGCTGGATGTGATAGCATGTATCTGTAATCCCAGCTACTCAGGAGGCCGAGACAGGAGAATTGCATGAACCCAGGAGGTGGAGGTTGCAGTGAGCTGAGATCATGCCATTACACTCCAGCTTGGGCAATAAGAGTAAAACCCCATTTCAAAAAACAAAAGAAAGCTCCTCAAGACACTGCAATTCTGGATGGATGGAGAAAGATGCTAGAAGAATTCTCAAGAGGAACTTCTGGGCAATGAGAAATTCAAATTATAGTTAGAATTTAGGTGTTATCTTGGCTTTAGGCGTATACAGTAATCCTACAGTATGAGTATGCTTAAGTTGCTATCCAACTCATTCTGTATGGACCTCAGTTTCTTATAACAAGGAACACTCATCCACCAATTCATTCATGTATTTACCCACATATCCACTCTGTCATACTTTGGTTAAAGGTCTATTAAGAGGTAGACACTGTGCTAAACACTGGAGATACAATCATGAAGAATAAGATGTTTGCCTTTGAGGACTTCATGATCTAGTGGAAACCACAGATAACTAAACTTCAATAGACACTGATACTGAGAAGAGCTGTGCTTCCATAAGTAAATGAGACAGAAGAAGATGAGGACAAGTATCAGGACAAGGATGATGAGGAGAACGATAAGCTAACATTTATCATGTGCTTGTGATATGCCACACACTGTGCTGTGATGGTGATATAGCAATGAACATTGCAGAATTTCTGCCCCTGAAGGGCTTATAGTTCAGCAGGAGAGATAAATTTATAAACAAGTTTGTCTATGCTTAATCACCTTGGATAAGAAAAAATTCCCACTTCCGTCACTACACTCAGTCTCAAAGGACCAATGAAATCATCCTGAAGAAAAAGGAGTTTAATGTAAGACTTGAAGGATGCATAAGTTTTGCCTAAGGAAAATGGAAAAGGAATAGCTTTCTGAAAGGATATAGAAGCATATACAAAAATCTTGCCCAATAAAGTTATTTAAGTTTTATATAAATATAAAAATTTGCACAAGTGCCTGTCTATATGGAATGTGATAGAGATAGAGCACAGAGCAACTGCAACAAGAAATAAAACACAAAATGATTGGAAAGGAGGAAATAAAACCCTCATTACTCACACATTACATGATCATATACGGGAAACCCACAAGCATCTATGGAAAAACTGATAAAATTAATGTGAATTTAGCAAAATCCCTGAATACAAGGCCAATTTCAAAATGGTACAATTCATAATAGCATTTTAAAATAAGGTTATCTCGAAATAAATCCAAAAATGTCACCAAGACCTCTACATTGAAAAGTATAAAACACTACTAAGAGGAATTTTTTTTTGAAAATTGATAATTTTATTGAGCATGATCTACGGTGATCAAACCTTTCAGGAGGAAAGATGAGTATATTAATATTCTAAAGAAAATTAACATCCAGTTATAACAAGGACAACCCAGCATCTGCTATTTAGAAAAAGTAATTCTTGCAAATCTAAAATGGTTATAGAAACATACACTTAATAAAGCCTTTACTATGATTAAACTGGATTTCCAAACTGCAAAGTTGGGCAATGTACCCTGAGTAAAATTTGAAATTATTTAAAGTAAAAGAGAAATTTTGAAAGCATAAATGAAAAGGGGTATACCATGTCCATGGTTAGGAAACTCAAGGCTACAAAGATTTAAATTCTTCCTAGATTTTAGATCAATGAAAATCCCAGCAGGTATTTTGTAGACATTTACACTCAGTTTCTAAAATTTATGTAGAAATGAAAAAAGCCAAAATAATCTTGAAGATGAAGAACAAAGATAAAGATTTATATTACCAGCTATCATGATGTATTACAAAGTCACAATAATGAATATAGTGTGATAGTAGCACAAGAATAGATAAACTGAGCAACAAAACAGAGGATCTAGAAATATATGTGTACATATAAGGTCACCTGATTTATGACACAGTGACACTTTAGAACAGTAGGTGAAGAATTGACTTTTCAGTATGCAGTGCTTGATCAATGGACTCTCTAAATGGCAGACATAAATTTCTGCCTAACCTGACACCATACACAAAAATCAATTCCAGAAGGAGTGCAGATCTAAGTGTGAAAGATAGCTTAAAAAAAAAAAAAAAAAAAAAAAAGCATAGAACCCGGTTATGCTTTGGAGTAAGCAAAGAGTTCTTTGCAGGAACTGACTAAAATAGGAGCTGATTAAAACCACAGGGTCCAAAAATTTAAATTCACCTTTCATGTCAAAGAACAAATTATTCAAGACCGAGGGGAGGGGGAGGCTGCTGAGGTGGTGTCGAAGGAGCAGAAACCTTGGTGTAAAGAGAGGTTTCAGTCCAGGGGAAGCTCCTGGGATGGACAGCAAATTTCAATTTGATTCTAACAAAGGAAGGAATGCTGAGCAAGGTAAAAAGATTGAGATGGGGAGAGATAGCAAGGGGAGAGATGCCAGATGTAGGTGATGGGGAGGAAGGCAGCAATTCACACTGCCACGTGTGTACCTATGCAACAATCTTGCATGTTCTTCACATGTACCCCAAAACCTAAAATGAAAAAAAAAAAAAAAAAAGGATGTTTGTATTTTGCTTCTCAGATCAAAAAATTATCTGGACTGAGCATTGAGAACTTAACATGATGATTTAGAAAAGTCAGTTCAGGGCACTGCAATGCTGAATGGAGAGAGACATGTAAGCAACCATAACGAGCTTCTGGACAATGAGAAGTGCACACTGAACTCATGTATTTGCTTGGCTTTTTCTGCAATATAAGTATGGGTGTAGATGAGAAGCTCAGTTTTAGTCATAAGAGCATTCAATTTATTCAGCATGATAAAGGCTAATGCCTCATATTAACACTTCACTAAATGCTCTTGAGGAAGGGAACTGTAAGATGTTTACTACATGTCGGTGCCCACGGAAGGAAATTACTTTAGAACAAATGCAAGTCAATTTAAAAAAGAAAGAAAGAAAGAAAGAAAGAACTCTACATTGTATAATCTCGGTCCCAGATGCTAAAGGGACGGGATGTGGGTATTCTCAGGGTAGAGTGGCATTACCAGATAAAATTTCCTGGAGAAGGGTTGCTTTGATCCATATCTTGGAGGAAGCTTTTTTTTTTTTTTTTTTTTTTTTTTTGCAAATCAATACACTAGGTCTCCGAGCATCCTTTGAAGCAGTTTCCTAGAAGAAAATTGGTCATAGCAACCACAAGCAATGGAGGCGCTTAACTGAACAAAGGTGAAATATGGAAATAGTTCAGTCTCTTCCCAGTCTTCTGGAGCTTACTGATTTCTCACCTAAACTCACACTTGCTCTGTCACTTGAAAATAAAAACAGAATCAGGTGATAGATGACCTCTAAAGGACAGCAGTGAGAAAGAGTGCTTTACCTGAGTTACTCTCAACATGTCAACTTGGCCATTAATCTTCACCACCTGGCATGGTTAGGAATCTTTGGCAGCCAAGTAAAAGAGGCCTAATAAATCTAGAAGCCAGTCCTTCTTCAGCCCTTACATTTGCAAGAAAAGAAAAGTCAGGCAATGCAGCCACCGGTGAGGCAAACTGCAAATGACGAATTTTTCTGTACTGTGTTCTCCTTCAGAGAATTAAAAAGGGAACACTGTGTCCTAACTCAGAACACTGGGAAGTTGGTGCTTCAAAATTCTGCAGATTGTGCACCATGAAGTAAATATTATTGAGAGACTATGTTAACTTCTCTTCCCAGGTCCACAAAAGGTGTGGTTTCAACGGCAAGAACTTCCTAGAGCCATGCCTGCATCCACCTCCCCATCCGGGAACTTAGAGTTAAGTAAAATTCCAGGTGAGCTTCCTTTGTTTAGAAAGCCCGCCAAAAGCTCTGGGGGAGGAGGCTTTGATTGCAGGCTAAGCAGCCAACCCAATCCAGTATCAGAGTCAAAGATCAATCACTCCAGAGGAAGTTTGAAAGAACTCCTCTCACTGGATGAGAACTTGAATGGGGTGGGAAAAACTTCAAAGTTAAAACCCCACTGCACCTTACCCATGCAGACTCCTTCTCCGGATGCCCTCCCATGGCAACGTGGGAGCTGTCTCTCCCTCTCTACCTGTGCAGATTTCCCTCTCTGGGATCCTCTCCCACAACAGCATGGGAGCTCTCTCTTTCTCTCTGCCAAATAAATCACTGTCTGCAAAACACTTAGGGTCCGATATTTACTTGACTGGTAAGCTCACCATGCCACCAGGGCCTCTTCCCCATTCCTGGGGCCAGGGAGCCCAAGAACCTGGGACACCTGGTTACAGTATGGCAGAGATGGCTGACTGGTCCACAGGGAGACTACATTTGTCAGCCTCCTAGGAGATTGAGTGTGGCCATGTGATGTCATCAACAGAATGAAGGTGGAAGTTATTGCTGCTCCTCCTCTGGCCCTAGCCCTGGAAAGGTCCCACACCTATTATTCCATTCCCTTTTCCCTTCCTGCATCTTGATTCAGAGGAGCTCAGTAGCCTTGGAAGCCATGTGTTGATGATGACAGAGCTCCAAGGTGGAAATATCCTAGATTTCTTTCTTTCTTTTTTTTTGTTTTTGGAGATGGATTCTTGCTCTGTCGCCCAGGCTGGAGTGCAATGGTGCAATCTCAGCTCACAGCAACCCCTGCCTCCTGGGTTCAAGAAATTCTCCTGCCTCAGCCTCCTGAGTAGCTGGCACTACAGGTACATATCACCACGTCTGGCTAATTTTTGTATTTTTAGTAGAGACGGGATTTCACCATGTTGGCCAGGCTGGTCTTGAACTCCTGACCTTAAGTGATCTACCCACTTTGGCTTCTCAAAGTGCTAGGATTACAGGCGTGAGTCACTGTGCCCAGCCAAAAGATTCTAGATTTCTGAATCATCACTTGGGGAAGTCGCCTGCCAATCAGTCACTTTACTTTGGATGTTACATGAGTAGAATATAATCTTATCTCAAGCCATCATACATGACACATGTTGGAGTTGTCTGCTACAGCAGTTAGTGTCATCTTAATTAATGCTTCATGCTCTTAGTCATGTTTCATGACTAGGTCTAGGAAATCGGGTGATTTGACAGCTGTGACACTGAAGCCCATGCCATTCTGGACCAGTTAGCATTGAACAAAAGAACGAACCAACAGAAGCATATAAATATATGGAACTGACAGAGGGTCTGTGGCCAAAAGAGTGAATTATTCCCATTCATTCAGCAGGCTGTGGATGAGACAGACAAGTAACCAGACCGTCCCATGCATGCAATGGTTACCCATAGAATCACTGACCGAGTCTCGCAAAAGTCAGAAAAGACTTTCCAGGCAAAGAATGTCTAAACTGAGTCTTGACAAATGAACAGGCAGGTACCAAGAGGAGACAGAGGTTGGGGAGGGCATTGCAGAACAAGGAAACTTGGTTTGCACTAAGTTACAAAGCTGGAAGGTCAGGCTGGCTGGAGTGTAACCAGAGGTGATGTTGGAGAGGTAGTCTAGAACAAGAGCACAAAGGAAGTGCCTCTGACACAAGGCTGAAGGGTGTGACCTTTGCTCCTCATGTCTTGAGGGTGAATGGGGAAGATTAGTTTTGGATGTGTCAGAAGCAGAGCAAAAGACAGAGAGTCTTTTGGCAGAGGGCAGTAACAAGGCCCCAGCTAGAAGGGACCTGCAGTGATTCTGACCCAGGGTGAGGAAGGATGGCTAAACTTACACTCAGAAGCCCAGAGCTAGCTGGCATTCAATACATCATCAGAAGCTCCCTGTCTGGAGGGAGGCTGCAAGGGGCTTTTGCATCCCTGCCTAGGAAGCCATCTAGAAGAGTAATTAAGAACACTGACTTAGAAGTTCAACTCAACGCCAGTTGCACCCCTCAGTTTCTAACTGTGTGACTTTGCACGAGTGATTTCACCTCTCTGACCCTCAGTTTTCTCATCTTTAAGGATTAGGCTAATACCACTGTTCTCCAGGTTGTATGTGAGCCAGAGTACATGAAGCACACAGCACAGCACCTAGCACACAGCAAGTGCTCAGTAAATAGCACCTCTTAGCACTCTAAGAAAAACACCTGGCCTGACAAGAACAGCGAGGAACATGGCTGGCAACAAGGAAGAAACCTACCTTTTCCTTTCCACCCCCATCCTTATCATCTGGCAGAGTACAGCACATCTGAGAATTCTCTTAGGGGCCCATGGCCGCATACCTACAATCTATTATCTGCTGTCATGTACCCTCCTGCAGCTGAGCTTCAAATAAAACATCCTGGGCGCCTTTGTACAATGTCACACACTGGAAAACATCCTCTCTCACTGCTCTCTAAACAACAGCACCCCTCCCCGTTTATTTGTTTGTCCATCTATTTATTTATTTTCCAGGCCCATTTGGCCTTGTGATGTTGGCAGGTCTCCTGAAACACCACTGAGAGATCAATCATGAAAACCCAGCTCCTCATCAAGGCCCTCAGTAATGAGCGACCTCATGCCAGGAAAATGCCATCTCAAGTGCTCATTGATTCTGCCCGCCCTGCTCCCATACCCCACCCCAGCTTTGCAGCGGAGGGAGCTAATGGCTGCTTCAAGGTGAGCTCACCCCAGATGCTCTCGGAGCCCTAGTGGGGGCCCTAGGGTGACTGAAATGGCTGAGAACTGAATCAACATGGGATCTGTGGTCGTTCTGCCAGCACGCCAGGGCCTGCTGGGCTGCTTTTCTGTTTGCAGGGTTCCAAGAAGCAGCGGCGTCTGTACCTGCTTAGCGGTGGCCAGCATGCCGTCTTGCCAGCCTGCGACACAGCCACTCAGCAGGCTGGTGTTTGAACTGTAAACAGCCATTTGACAGATGACAAGATTTTCTAGAGCCGAGCCAAAAAGGAAACAGTGGGACTGAGACCTACGGAGGAGAGATCCTGACAGCAAGGAGCTGACACAATTGGGCCTGAAAATGACAGGGAGCTGGGGGATGTACATTCAGAAGACGTGTAAGGGGCTCTCTTCATGACAGCTGGGAGTTATACAGCTCATGGACTGAATTTGTTCAACAATGTACCCTTTCTAATTGGTGCCTCCAACATGCCCCAATCCTGCTTTCTTAGAAATTGATTTCCAAGAGCAGGTGTTTTATTACTGTGCTTGTCATTGTTATCATTTTCAATCTCATCATAACAAATGTTGAAAATCAAACTGATCAAATGCACCATTGTCAGCAAATAACTTTGTCTTTTTAAGTGATGGGCATTTTTTTCTTCTTTCTTTGTCCCTGAAATTGCCGATCTTCCAGTAAGAGAAAAATGGATTATTTAATTGCACGGAACTGTATATCATATTTCCCCTCTCCGGAGGGTTCATTACAGGCCCCAAAGCAGAGAAGTGCTCTGCCACCTCTTGCCTTCTTTCTAGCTATTTCTGGGTTTTAATAATTATTCATTAATTGCACACTATGATAAGATCCTCACTGTTTTGAAACATTCTCCCTCTGGCCTCCCTACTATTAAAGACCCTGATTGCCTGCCAAGAGTGTAGAATTAAAAATCAAAGTGCTACCTCTGAAAGGTTTAATACGTGCCATATTGAAAGAGTTTTTGCAGCTTACAGACATTTTATTACATCTGCAGCTCGAGGGAAAGTGGAGTTCTATGTTGAAATTGTTCTCCTTTGAAACATAAGTCAACAGGACCAGCATTGGGGGAATTTTTCTCACAGCTGTTATCTCCTTTGGATGAGAGGCTTATTCCCCCAGATAAAATTTGCCTCTTGCTGATGTCAGACCTCAAGGATAACTTAGACTGCAGGAGAGAACCTCCCTCAAGGTTCTCTAAATTATAGAGAAACATCAATTTAAAAGGGCAAATCCCACTCAGGCTGGCCCCCAAGGCTATTAGAAATAGAATCCCAGACATTTTCTTGCAAAGCCTAGAGCCACCCCACGTACTCTCCTCCCTCTAACTCTGGATTTTGTACTCCTTAAGGGAAGAGTAAGAGACTGACTTTACAGTCAACCCAATAAATTTTACACAGGGGCTTATTCAACATAGGATGAATGAATAAAGGAATGAACAAAGATAGAAACTTAGCAAAGGACAGGAAAAGGACAAGCTAGAATTTCTTGGGGAAAAAAAAACCCCAGTATCTTGCAAATTTTGCAATTACTGTCACTCACTGAAATATGCCAGAGCAAGCTGATACTTCAGATCCCCAGTAACACCCAAGTTACCTTTTCATGTGAATACTCCCTGCTTCCCTTTCACTCTTCACCATGGAAGCTTTCTGATTCATATTACCCCCAGCTTTTCAATAAGTTTCTCAGACTAAGGAGTTAGTGGGAGAAAATATATATCAAGATCAGAGCAAGGTAACATCCAACCATCTTCACTGAAGGTGGCAAACCACCGCCTTTGGAAGAGAGTGGCAGGGTCCTCTGCTCTTGGAGCCCACTGCCCCCTTGCTTACAATACCACATGGGAATCCAGGAGGAAAGCTGGGGCCCCAGGGTCCCAGGAATGACTCTGTGGTTAAGCATGATCATTCTGGATAGCTAGAAAAAAGAGAGAAGATGATATCATAATCTGGATCATAAGAATAGAAACGGAGAACAAGAAAATACAGCACCCATTGAATATTTCTTATGTAATGTGAACTGTTTAAAGCTTCCATTGGTCCCCCAGTCAATAAAACCCCAAGTCCTGGTACCTAAGACCTCTCTCATCTGCTTCTGCATAAACTCTATATTGACCATTAGAAATGCTCTACTGTAGGCCGTGCACAAGTAGCCCACGCCTGTGATCCCAGCACTTCGGGAGGCCAAGGTGGGTGGATCACAAGGTCAAGAGATTGAGACCATCCTGGTCAACACAATGAAACCCCATCTGTACTAAAAATACAAAAATTAGCTGGGCGTGGTGGCACACGCCTCTGGTCCCAGCTACTCAGGAGGCTAAGGTGGAAGAATCACTTGAACCTAGGAGGCGGAGGTTGCAGTGAGCCGAGATTGCGTCACTGCACTCCAGCCTGGAGATACAGCAAGACTCCGACTCAAAAAAAAAGAAAAGGAAAGAAAGGAAATGCTCTACTGTAAACAGAGTTCACTGAACTCTGAACAAGCTTCACCTGGTGTCATTTCTTTGACTTTGCTCACAGCTATTTTCCATTATAAATACCTCCCACTTTTTTCAGTTACTCTAAATTTTGCCCCTTCATTTTCTTTTTCTTTTTTTCATTTCAATTGTCCTTTGCTGCCTAACAAACCATTCCAAAACTCAGTGGCTTCAAACAAAAACTACTTTAATATGTCTCATGATTCTGTGGGTGGACTGGGCTTGCCTGGGTGGTTCTTCTGTTTTGTGCAATGACAGCTGAGGCTGCACTCGTCTGAGATCTGGAGTGGGCTGGAATGTTCCAGTTGTCTCCCTGTGCATCTTGGTAGGATAGCTGGAAGGCGTCAGCTCAGCTGACAATGTGGGACATTGTCTCTTTATCTCCACATAGCCTGTCCATGGGGTCTCTCCAGCAGTGTGGCAAATATTTTATATGGTTTCTCAGAGCTCCTCAAAAGCACAAAAGTGCAAGCCACCAGGCTTTCTTTTTTCTTTTTTTTTTTTTGAGATGGAGCCTGTAGCCCAGGCTGGAGTGCAATAGCATGATCTTGGCTCACTGCAACCTCTGCCTTCCAGGTCCTGGTTCAAGCAATTCTCCTACCTCAGCCTCCCCCAAGTAGCTGGGATTTTAGGGACAGGCCACTGTGACCAGCTAATTTTTGTATTTTTTAAAATAGAGACGGGGTTTCACCATGTTGGCCAGTCTGGTCTTGAACTCTTCACCTCATGATCCTCCTGCCTCGGTCTCTCAAAGTGCTGGGATTACAGGAGTGAGCCATTGTGCCCGGCTACTGCCAGGCTTTCTTAAGGCTTAAGTGCAAGACTGATGCGGCGTCACTACTGCTGCATTCTGTTGGTTAAAGTGTGTCACTAGCTGGCCCACATTTGTGATGGAGGAACTATACAGCAGCATGAAAACCAGGGCCAACACTGCAGGATGAAAACATCTATGATTTCTGCTGGTGACAGAGTGACAGGTACAGCTAATGGTGACTGGTTTGTTACCTAGATTCCTAAGTGAGGAGAATGTTAAATTTCAATGACAAGTTAGTAAAAACATATGATATTTAAAAATCTGATCTACATTCTTAACACTCCAAATTCTGTCCCATGAGTCCCTGCAGTTCAGAGGACCCCAGATTAAGAACAGCTTAGCTGAGAGCTGAGGGCACTCCTAGTAAGCCATTAGAATATTGTCATAGCAGAGTATAAAGTGACCTTGGAGATCATCAAGGCAAATCTAATCCCAGGTCACAAACTCAAGTGATTGCAAGGCCAGGTGCTAGGGAAAAAAAGCAGCAGGGAGAGCCGCAGCTTAAGGCTGAAGGAGAAAGTGCCTGCCCCATCCAGAGGCACACAGGTTCCCTCTGCTGCCCTTGGTCACCAGCAGGAGGCCCCTGGTCTTCATGTGGTCCCTGCATTAAACAGGAGCAAAGGCCGAGAGAACAAAGGTCTGAAGCGCAGAGGGCACTTGTCCAAGGTCACAAAGCAAGGGTCTAGAAAATCTAGGCCTTGAGTTTTCTTAAGTGACTCTGGAGGTGAGCTCCAGGGTCCTCTCTTTTTTGCTTTGAGATCAAGTTGCCCCTCATGCCCATTAACAGCCAGTCTTGAAAGAGAAGGAAGCACTTGCCAATAACAGTGATAGACAGAAAGCGCGCCTGTTCACCTCCACCACAGCCAGTCCCCAGGCCACGCCTAAAGCAAATAAATCATCATGTTAATTTTTTCTCTGAGGACCCTTTCTCAAGGCCTAGACCCATAGCTGAGTTCAACAGACCATCAATGCCATCTGCTCTAGAAAAACCTTACAGCCCCCAGGGGAACCCTAGCAGCCCTGCTTCCCACCCTTTCTAACGCAGCAACCTCCACGCTTTGATGCTATTCCCCAGGACCTTGTCTCCACGGAATTGTAAAGTTAGCCTGCACCTTCCCTGTCTGCACTGACCGCTCCCCTCCTGGCTAACTCATGTCTCTGCACATGCCACATTAACCTAGTGCTTCCCTTCCTCCTGTTAATGATTCACATCTCCTTGTCACACAAACCTGACTGCAAAAAGAAGACAAGGGGCAATGTTTAGGGATGAGGACTATATTCCAAACAGGTGTGTTTCAGAAATGGTGGCATGCAGGTATCAGGCAACACAAGTGCCTTCCCAGTTACCACTGCATAGAACTTGCTCCCGTATACAATTTGTAAAATTGACTTTTGATACGGGAAGGGGGCAGGGAAGTGCTGGACAGAGAAAGGCAGGGTCCCTGGTGAGGGCTCCACCCTCGGGCCTGTGTCCATGGACCTCACTGAGGACAGGCACTTGTTTTCATGCCCAAAAAGTTGCCTTTTGACTTGCCACACCCCCTATCCTGTGCCCATATAAACCCGAGACCTTAAGTGAGCACAGACACAGTGGCTGGACCTGGACATTAAGAGGAGCAGAGGAACACACCAGCAGACACTGGCAGGCCAGCAGCAGGGGAACAACGCAGCCTCCAAGGGGAGTTCTGCTAGGGGTGCTTAGAGGTTTGGCCACTGGGTGGCCCCACCCCAGGGGAAGACCACCTTCCCACCCTATTTCCCTCCCCATCCCCATCCATCTTTATTGAGTGGTGAAGGTGGCTGAGAGCCACCTTCACCACTCAATAAAACCTTGCACTCACCCTCCAAGCCCTTGTGTGATGCAATTTTTCCAGTACACTGGGCAAGAACTGGGGATACAGAAAGCCCTCTGCCCTTCCGATAAGGCAGAGGGTCTAATTGAACTGACTAACACAAGCTGTCAGCAAACGGCAAAGCTGAAAGAGCACACTGTAACACACGCCTACTTGGGCTTGTAAACACTTATGTCTAGATGCTGCCACGGGGTTGGAACCAAAAAGTGCTCCCCATGACCTCTGCACCTGCCTGTCTGCATGCTCCCCCTTGGGGTTTGAGCAGCGTGGCACCAAAGAAGCGAGCCACGCCCACACTGCACACCCTGTGAGGGGGATAAAAGAACTCTCCTGTTTCACTTTTATAAAGACTTGCTGTTGGCTCAGCATTGAGCTAAGACTTTGGTATGTTTTATTTCAGTCACGCTCACCATAAGTCTAAAAAGATACTATTTCAAAGCCCTTCTTACCAGTTAGGAAACTGAGGCACAGAGTGGGTCAATAACTCGCCTACATTGACAGGGCTGTTGATTGCACTTAACCAGAACTTCACCTTCGATCTGTGGGACTAGAACACCTCATATTCTGCATCATACTATAATCGTGATTTTGCAGCTCCTTTGCCAGATTCAGGAAGAAGAGGCTGGTAGAGGAAGCAGCAGGTTGCAGACTAGACCCTCCTCTGGCTTGTTGCTCTGCAGATTCTCCCCCACCCACCTGGGCTCCTGCTTCTCAGGGAAGCTCTGCATTCTCAGGCAGAGATGCCATGGCTCTACCAGCCAGCCCCAGCTTCAGATGGCAAGCCCACTAAATGAAAGTGACAGCCAAGCCCATGAATACGTTTGTAAAAAGACAGCTCAGCATCTCAATTTAACTATAATAAAATTCAATTTCACTCAAGGAATGGTCTCCCTTTGGCCTCTGCTACCCTGCCCTGATGTCTGTCTTATTTAAATGTGTGCAGCTGCAACCTTCTGCTGCTCATCCGGCTGAACACCCCTCAGGGATTCTTAATGGGGAGCAAAGCACTGCTGGATTCATTAAATCCCACTGCCAAATAGCATCTATCCTTACCCAGGAATGCTTGGTAGAAGATACATTACAAAAACCATGCATAGCAGAGGGGAAGATCAGCCCATGAGTCTCCTGTGGGCATTCATCTTCCCTTGTATCAATGACTGCACCTTCCCAGGCCAGTGAGAAGCAGGAAGGAACAGAGAGAAAGTGAGCAGACCTGAGTTCCCTGGACCTTTCTGGAGAGCAGGGATGCTTCTGGGGCCATCAACGAGATGTTCATTTGCGGTTTGCCAAGAAGCACCAGGCCACTGAGCAGACCAATGGGCCAGGTGAATGGCCCATGCCACATCCTCATTCTCACACATACGGCTTTGATCACGGCTTTCCTCCATGCCTCTTACCCCAGCCTACCCACATCTGCTTCATTTACCTCTTTCTGATGCCACCTTCTCCCTGAAGCCACATCAACCTAACCTTTGTCACTGTTAAGCCCCAGAACTACAATATGCACAACCAACAGCCTAGTGGTGATGGGCACAGGGTCTGCTGTCAGGCCGTATGGGGTCATGCCCAGCTCTACCATGTATCTTGTCTGACCTTGGGAATGTTTCTTTACTATGCACTCATGGACTGCACCTCAATTTCTCCAACAGTAAAATAAGGCAAGCAGTACCTACATCACGTGTCTTACAAAGAGTAAATGAACATGTAAAGTGCCTTGTATGATGTCTGACACGTGGTAAGTACTCAATAGGTGTTCAGTTATCATTAGTTTCATTTCTTATCTTCTGTACCCTGCCATCCTTGTATCCTCGGCTTCAGCCACATTAAGCTGCTCCCTGCTTTCCAAGCACCGTGCATTTTTCATGTCTCTATTTCTGTCAGTTCTCTCTGCCTAAAATTCTCTCCTACTTCTTCTCACCTAGCAAGCTCCTATTCATCTGCAAAGTCTAATTCATATGTCTCTTTCTCTGAGAGATCTTCCTTAAGCAGCCCAGATAGAATGACTTGGCCCCCTTTTCACGTGTTCGTAGGACTTTATATATAACCTTCTATAAAAGCAGCACTTATCCTTCTGCTTTATGGTTAGTTGTTTAAAAGTCTGTCTCTGCCATTAGATAGCAGACCTCTCAAGAGACAAGTCATATTCGTCTTTCTGTCTGCAGTGCCAAGCTTGGGACCGTATGCTGTGTTTAATTGGATACTTCTGTGTACAGGTTGTGTTCTCTTCCCATGACTGTTGGCTTGCTTCTTGTGATGCCAAGGCCAGTGTCTTTTATGCCCCTATAGCTCTGAACTCAGATTTCTTTGGTGATAATGAATACCCTTGACAACCATGGCTTCTGATAGGCAGTTCTCAGAGCTTCAGTAGTTCAAACAAAGAACTTGCCTTTCTTTTTTAAAAATCAATCTGGCGAGGGCTGATGGGCATCTATCATGTGCCCAGATATGAGCTGCCTGCCATGGGAAGAGAGAGGGCAAGAGTTAAGAAAATGAACAGACTAGTGACCTTGTGAAGTGGTGTACAGAACTGAGAGCCAGACCTGACCTTCTCACATAGGATATGTTATCTCACACATGCATGGAACACCCTGGGACTCAGGGTAGGGCATGGAGGTCTTGGTTAGGAAAAAGATCTTGAAGGTAGGAGTCCTTGGCTGGGTTGTAAAGTAACTTTATGCAAACCTCCATAGTCAGCAGAAACACATGCCCACAGACAGGTTCACACGCACAAATGTGCACACACCTCCCGCTCCTCACACCCTGCACTCTGCCATCACTATAATGCATTGTTTAAAAATCAGGCCTAAATAGCACAGTGTCTTTTCTGTTTTTAGCATGAGTCAGTGGCCTTGACTCCTTCAAAGGCTGTAGGCATGAAAAGGGTTTCTTGAATGGTGACATTTCCAGCTTTTGATGAATAGCTCCTGACTTCAGTGGATTTCAGTAACCCATTTCACACACGCATGGCCATAAATGTACACCCTTTGCGATCACCTTATTCACCCTTTTTAGTTGACATGTAATAATTGTACACATTTATGGGATACAGAGTGATATTTCAGTACATGTATATAATATGTAATGATCAAATCAGGGAAATTAAGCACCTCAAACATTTATCTTTTCTTTGTGTTGGGAAGGTTTCAAATCCACTTTTCAAGCCTGTTGAAAACATACAATAAATCGTTAACTCTAGTCATCCTACACTGCTGTAGAACACTACAACTCATAACTCCTCTCTGGCTGCAATTTTGTAGCCATTAGGCAACTTCTTCAGATCTTCTCGTCCCCTTACCAGACTCTTAATCACCACAATTCTATTCTCTATTTCTATGATATCAACGTTTTTTTAAATCTCCCACAAGTGAGAACATGTGGTATTGGTTTTTCCGTGTCTAACATTTCATTTAAAGTCTTCCAGTTCCATCCACGTTGAAGTGACTGAGAAAATTTCATCCTTCTTCGTGGCCGAATAGTATTCCATTGCATATTTACATCATATTTTCCTTATCCATTCATCTTTCCATAAAAATTTTGGTTCGTTCTATATCTTCGCCACTGTGACCAGTGCTACAATAACCATGGAAGTGTAGGTCTCTCTTTGACAGACTGATTTCCTTTCCTTTGGATAAATACCCAGAAGTGAGATTACTAGATAATGTGGTAGTTCTATTTTTAGTTATTTGAGAAACCTCCATACTGTTTTTCATAGAGCTGTGCTAATTTACATGATCATCAATAGCATGTAAGATTTCTCTTTTCTCCACATTTTCACTAGCATCTGTTTTTTTTCTTAAGCCATTCTGAAGTTTAAAAAAATCTCTGACCTCCCTCTGTGGTTTTGATTTGCATTTCCCTGATGATTAGTGATACTGAATATTTTTTCATATATTTGTTGGCCATTTGTGTGTTTTTTGAAGAAATGTCTATTCCAATCGTTGGCCCATTTTACATCAGATTATTCCCTTTTTTTTTTTTTCTTCTATTATTTGAATTCCTTGTAGATCCTGGATATTAGTCTGTTGCTGGATGTATAGTTTTCAAATATTTTCTCCCATCCTACGGTTGTCTCCTCATTCACTTGTTTCCTTTGCTGTGCAGAAGCTTTCTAGTTTGATATAGTCCCATTTGTCTACTTCTTGTTGTCTGTGCTTTTGAAGTCTTACCCATAAAATCTTTGCCTAGACCAATGTCCTGAAGCATTTCCCGTTTTCTTCTAATCATTTTACAGTTTCAGGTCTTGCATTTATTTAAATCTTTAACCCATTTTGAATTAATTTTTGTATATGGTTGGAGATAAGAGCCTAGTTTTATTTCTCTGCATATGGATGTTTAGTTTTTCCAGCATTATTTATTGAAGAGTGTGTCCTTTCCCCGATGTGTTTTCTTGGCAACTTTGGCAAAAATCAGTTGGCTGTAAATATGTGGATTTATTTCTGGACTCTCTTGTTTCATTGGTCTACATGTCTGTTTTTATACCATTGTCATGATATTTTGGTTACTATAGATTTGTAGTGTATTTTGAAGTCAGGTCGTATGATGCTTCCAGCTCTGTTATTCTTGCTCAGTATTGCTTTGGCTATTTGGGGTCTTTTGTGGTTCCAAGCAAACTCAAGAATTTTTTTTTTTTCTATTTCTGTGAAGAATGTCATTGGTATTTTGATAGAAATCTGTGGCTTGCTTTGGGTAGTACTGTCATTTTAACAACATTAATTCTTTTTTATTTTTTAGATGAAGTCTCTGTCACCCAGACTGGGGTGCAGGGGCATAATCTCAGCTCACTGCAACCTCCACCTCCCGGGTTCAAGCAATTCTCCTGCCTCAGCCTCTTGAGTAGCTGGCACTACAGGCACGCACCACCACGCCCAGCAAATGTACTGTATTTTTAGTAGAGATGGTGTTTCACTGTGTTAGCCAGGATGGTCTCAATCTCCTGATTTCATGATCCGCCCACCTAAGCCTCCCAAAGTGCTGAGATTACAGATGTGAGCCACCACACCCAGCCACGGTATTAATTCTTTTAATTCATAAACATGGGTTGTCTTTCCAGTTTTTTTGTCTTCAAGTTCTTTTATCAGTGTTTTGTAGTTTTCACTGCAGACATCAATGAAAGCCTTTTTTGGTTAAATGTATTTCTAAGTGTTTTTCATAGCTATCATATATGAGATCACTTTCTTGATTTCTTTTTCAGCTAGTTCATTATTGGTGTATAAAAACACTACTGATTTTTTGCATGTTTTTATCCTACAACTTTATTGCATTCATTTATCAGTTCTAAGGGTTTTTTGGTGAAGTCTTTAGGTTTTCTTATGTATGAGATCGTGTTGTTTGCAAAGAGGGACAATTTGATTTCCTTTTTTTCAGTTTGGATGCCTTTTCTTTCTCTTGTCTAATTGCTCTGGCAAGACTTTCAATACAATGTTGAAAAAGAGTGGTACAAGTGAGCATCCTTGTCTTGTTCCAGTTCAGTATGATATAAGCTGTGGAACTGTCATATATGGCTTTTATTAGGTTGAGGTATGTTTCTTCTATATCTAATTTTTTTAGGGTTTTCATGATGGGATGTTAAATTGTATTAAATATTTTTTCTGCATCTACTGAAATGATCATGTGGTTTTTAATCCTTCATTCTCTTGATGTGATATATCACATTTATTGATATATATATGTTAAATCATCCTTACATCCCTGGGATGAATCCCACTTGATCAGGGTGTATTATCTTTTTGATGTGATGTTAGATTTGGTTTGCTAGTATTTTGTTGAAGATTTTTGCTTCTGTGTTCATCAGGAATATTCACCTAGAGGTTTGTGTGTGTCCTTGTCTGGTTTTGGTATTAGAGCCTCATAGAATGAATTGGGAAGAACTCCTGCCTCTTCAATTTTGGGGCAAGAGTTGGAGAAGAATTGGTGTTAGCTCTGCTTTAAAACTTTGGTGGGTGCCTGTTCTTACTCATAAGCAAGAACTAAACTATGGATATGCAGGGGCATATTCTAGACACTGGAGATGCAGAGGATGGAAGGTTGGCAGAGGGAGAGAAAACAAAAATTACTTATTGGGTTCAATGTGTACTATTCAGAAGACAGGTACACTAAAAGCCCAGACTTTACTACTGTACAATTCATCAATGTAACCAAAAACCACTTGTGCCCCTAAAGCTATTGAATTTTTTTTTAAACAACAACAACAAAAATAAGTTTGGTAGAATTCAGAAATACAGCTATCCAGTCCTGATCTTTTCTTTGTTGGGAGGCTTTTTATTACTGTGTCAATCTTGTTACTCATTGCTGGTCTGTTCAGGCTTTCCATTTCTTATTTCAATCTTGGTAGGTTATATGTGTCCAGGAATTTATCCATTTTCTCTGGATTTTCAAATTTGTTGGCATGTAGTTGTTCCTAATAGTCTTTAATAATCCCTTGTATTTCTGTGATATTAGTTGTAATGTCTCCCTTTTCATTTCTGGTTTGAGTCTTTTCTTTTTTTCTTAGTCTAGCTAATGGTTTATCAGTTCTATCTTTTAAAAAAATGTTTATCCATCTTTTGGTTTTTTTTCTATTTTGTTTAGTTCTGCTCTGATCTTTATTATCTCTTTCCTTCTAATTTAGTTTTGTTTTGTTTTTGCTTTTCTAGTACATTGAGGTGCATTGTTAGGTTATTTGAAATCTTTCTACTTTTTAAACATAAGCACTTATTACTATTAACTTTCCTCTTACCACTGTTTTGGCAGCATCCCATAGGTTTTGTATGTTGTGTTTCTATTTTCATTTGTTGCAAGAAATGTTTTGATTTCCTCCTGAATTATTCGTAGACTCATTGATTATTCAGGAGCATGTTAATTTTCATGTATGTATACAGTTTCTGATTACTTTTTGATAGAGCTTCTGCTTAGCCAAGATAACAGTAACCTCCAAAGTAAAGACAAGTGTGGATGGGCCCTTATAGGAGACTCAGCTATGACATGGATAGTCAATGTGGATGGACAGCATTTGTGGTAAAGTTCTTAAGAAAGGCTTTAAACCAACCTGCATGTAGCAGCCAGCACCTAAATAATAACTAAAGAGCAGATCAGACTCCTGCAAGGAGAGTGAATTCTGAGCCTCAGAAGGAGCTGCCACCAACATATTCTCCTGCCTTTGAGCTGGAGGCTGGGGTGCAACAAAGCAGACTGCCCAGTATCCAAGAAGAATTATTTTACCCATATCTCATCCATAAACAGATCTGTGGTGTTATTTAGAGGGAGTCCAAATGTCATTGTCTTGGGGAAGTCACATCTATGGCAGGCCTAGCTTATCAAAAACAGTTGGAGGAGCTGGATCTCACCCTCAATTTACCAGCTTGAGTCGTCTGCTGGCACGGCATGATGGTCTTGCACTCCTCAACCCACTAGAAATCAGAGACAGTAGGAATTCACCAGTGCCCTCATGACCACACCTTGCTCCTATGCTTAATTTCACTGCAGAGCACAGCCCCTGAGTTTTGCTCCCTATGAATAATTAGCTTATTCATACTTTTGGTGATGAAGTATCAGAGTTATAAGGGACCTCAGAGACCACCTAAAATAGCTATCTTGGTGGTTTTTTTCCCCCAGATGTAGACGCTAAGTGATGCTAAGCCTAGAATCTAAGCAGTCCAGAAATGGAGCATTCGCTTCATACAGAGAAAAATTCTCTCCCAGCTACAGACACCACCTCTAGCCATGGTCAGTGGCCTCAAAAACTGTTACAAAGGCAGAAGGAGAGAGAACAGGGTGGGGAAACAACCCAGCCCCACCCCTCTTCTGGAAAACACATCGAAGCAAAGGCATCACCATGCTCTTCTGATTATGGGTCAGCAGAAGCACCTTTGAAATATAAAAGAAAAATATGTCTTTCTTTGCTTTTTAAAAGGTTTTATTTTTAAGAGTCCCAAAGGGAAGAAAATCCATAACCTCCCCAGGAAGGCTGTTAAAAAAATGTAGTCCTCTCATGCCTGGCATATTTGCCCAGCAGGAGCAGCTTCCTCCACTCCCTTTATAACTTAGACCCTTGGGAGCTCCTGGTTAAAGTGGAGAACACACTGCCCTCCACATAAACCATTTCGCACAGGCATGAAAACAGTTTGGAGATCGCCCCTCTGCCTTCCTGCCTCCTTGTCGACTAACCTTGATGGTTTTTGTTGTTGCTGCTGCTGCTTTGTTTCCCTGACGCATTGTTTTCCAGCAGCCCATCCCTTGCTTTCTCCTGCCTGGATGCTCTTCATGTGCCTGACCTGTGCCAATTACATTCTTGGTTCTTTGAGAACAGGGACCTTGTGACTTGTCACGGTGCTGCTAATGTGAAATCACAGGGCCCTAGAGGTTCTAGCTCAGATGAATCTCCGAGATTGACTGCCCAGTGGCTCGTAGATGCTGGTGTGGATTTTAGACTGCCTAGTGTGGAATTCTGAGTTTCTGTAGGATTTCTGGGCTCCCTGGTAGATTGGGATGCTTGTGGAAGTTTTCCATCTAGCCTGACCTTCAAGTTTTAAAGGAGAAGCCTGGACTTTCCCCAGTGCCACATCTAGGAGGTGGCAAACCTGAACTCTAGAACACTGGAATTCAGTTGTCCTGGCCTCTGCATGTGTTTACAGTGTATCAGTGTCCTTATCTCTGAGTAACATTAGAATTAGCAGCCTTAAACAAACAAACAAACAAAAACCCAATTGCTTTAAAAACAAAAACAAAAGCAAAACCTCACCCTAGGCCAGCCAAATCAGAAACTTTGGACATGGGGCCTTAGCATCATTATCTTTTTTTGTAAAGAATCCTCTGGGTGATTCTTTTCCAGCTCAAATTGAGAGCTGTGGGCTTCCCTAGGCCACTCTCAATTGAAACTGGTTTAACAAATACCTGCAAAAAAGTTCTTAAGAGGCTTTAAACCCATCTGTATGTAGCAGCTAGTGCCTAGATACTAACTAAAGATAAGATCAAACTCCTGCAAGGAGAGTGAATTCCCAGCCTCAGAAGGAGCTGTCACCAACTTATTCTCCTGCCTTTGAGCTGGAGCCCAGGATGCAGAAAAGCAGGCTGCCCATGCCTTGGGAAGCCAGTCCTGCATTTTCTGCAGCCCTGACTTGCTGCTGGTCAGTCTTAGGAACAAGCAGCTTCTGATGGATTAGCCGAGCTCAGTGTGGCTGTGCTGGGTCAGCACTTCTCAGCATTGAATGACAAAGTCAAGGAGCCAGAGCTGCTCACTAGGGACTTTGGGTATGGGATCAGGAGCCCCTATGTGACCCACTATGGGGCAGGCAGATTCTCTGAATTCTAAGACAGTTCTGCCTAGTGGGTCAATAGTATTTGGACTTCCCTACCCCCGGAACCTGGTTGATAAATTTTCATAATCATTTTGCCTTTTTGACTTAGGTTCCCCTATCAGATATTCTTCAGCTGATTTATAAATGGTCCGTGAAAACATTTATTATACAATGGAGAAACTACATGCCTAATGCCTATGCCTTTAGTGTGTTTAGCAGGGTCCATTCCAGGTTCAGCCTGGTAAAAACTGCAGAATATGAGGCAGGACTTCCAAGAGTGCTTCTGGGTCTCTTGCTTCCTTCTCTACTTGACAAGTGCTAGAGACTCTAAAGTCCACTGAGCAAGTGTTGATTTGCTTCGGAGGTTTCCACTACATGAAGTAAATTCCTTACTCTGTGTCCAGTGAAGATGCCGTCAAGGAAGAGGCTGCTCTGTGCACCAGAACCCCCGGTGCATCATCCCAACATACCTGACGAACAGAACAAGGTGGTGAAATCCAGAGCTAGGGAGAGGCTCAGAAGAAAGAAAGGGCCTGCAGAAGTTTAGAAGCTAGAGCTGTTCTTGCTGCCCAGACTGGGAGCTGATGTTGTGAAAGGCAACGTAAGCAGAGCTGCCTGTATCTGGGACCCTTACCCCTTTCCACATAGCCCAAGCCAGCTTTCCACTCAGGTGTCTAGAAACTGGAAGCTCGAGTCCCTGGCTATGCCTTTACTGTCTCTCTGCATTTAGGTAAGGCCAAGAGTAGGCTCTCTTGGGCCCCATCCCAGTTCCCCATGCTACTCCTGTCTTGACTAAAGCCTGGGCTCATCTTTCCTTCATTTTTGACCTGGGCTTTTTATGACATTGAGGAAGAACAAAGGTCACAGGACCCACACTGGAAAGTGATGTAAGGGAAATACGTTCCACTGAATGCAAAATGGAAACATGAATTAAGCCACCTAGAGAGAGCAAAAGCAATATAAAGCTAGCTTTGTACAACAAACATGTTCAATCAGAAAGCAAGGCAATGGTTGTCAGCCTGGGCTAATATGAGAATCAACTGGGGATCTTCTTAGAAACACTTCCACTCAAGTTCCATTCCCAGAGATCCTGATTTAATTGGTCTGGGGTTTAGCGTGGTCATTGGGAAGTTTTTAAAACTCCTCGGGTGATACAGTGCTCCAAGCCAAGGCAGAGAGCATTTGAGCAAAGGGACACTGAAAAGATAGAGGCAGAGACCACAAAAGAGGCAAAGAGGAGAAAAATGAAGATTAGGGGGAAGGAGGGAAGGAAAGAAGAAATTAAGATTGGGATTTAAATGAAAGGAAGATGAACAAAAAAAGAGACACATAGGGCAGGAAGGAGAAGGGAGACTGGGAAAAAGGAATCAGACTAATGAAGAGAACACAGGTGGCTGGGGGAAGGGAGGAGGCGGGGAGGAAGTTATGGGAACAACAACAAGAACAAAAAAAGCAAGCAAGGGAACTCAGAACAGATCCAGGTGAAAGAGGAGGAAAAAGGAACACCATTTGTCCAGCACTTGCTATGTGCTGGAGGCACAGCAAAACAGAGAGAGACAGAGAAAAGGAAAAGGGCAGTAAGCAAAACAAAGCCCCTAAACACTGGCCACTGAGAGGAGAGAAAAGGAAGAGAATTTTCAGAGCAAAATCCAATGCCATTGAACGAGCACATGCAACCTGTCCCAACGAGCCCAGACAACAGCAGTTTGTAGTCAATTTTTTAAAATCTCAGTGGAGGCAATAAACCCAGGATTTGCTTTAAGCTTGGTCTTTTTCCTCCCACATGCAATTGGCCTCTGGCACCCTGAAGAGGTTCTTCCCTGCGCTGTGCTGGGGTGCAGGCCAGCTTGGAAAGCCAGTCAGGCTCAGGTGATCTGGGAGGAACTGCTTTTCCACTGGGGTTGGGGAGAGCTGGCTACACCAAAGAGCCCCAGCTCGCTGAGGCTCCCTGACATGAGCTCTAACCAGCAGTTCCATTTTTGTTTCTCCTCTGAAAAGAATCAAAAGAGAAGGGGCTGCCAAGGGAGCCCAAGAGCATGGTTATAATTAAAATCTCCCTAGCACTTTCATTAGAAACCTGCTTTGGCGGTTTATTCCCCAGCAGGAAAACCAGAACTGCTGCACTGGTTCTCACGACACAGGGGCTTGGCAGGAGCAGAAGCATATGTTGACCACAACAAAAAATTGTACATTATGAAAGCTGAGCCAGAATGAGGGGTAAATGCTTCTGGATACCGAACAAGCTCCCCACTCTACCTCCACACATAATTATTCCATAATAAGTCACCCTCTATGTCTAAAGGAAAGGAATTGAACCCACAATCAGCAGGAAATGAACTCTGAGTGGTCTCCAGCGGTGGGGATGTGGGGAGCTGTTCTGTTCCTCCGGGTCTTCTACACACATCCACCTAGGTCACCAGGCCACCCAGGACAGGGACTTGCAGGTTACAGCTTCAAAGAAACACAGCGAGCTCATCTCCCACTTGAAAAAAACAAACTTAGGTCCATGGTAACCTTAGCTTGGGGCTAAGGTTAACTGTATGAGGTATGTGCTACAAGTATTACCACCCACCCGGCCAGGTCTAATGTTATTCTGATAGAAAGGGAAAAAAGGCCGGGCATGGTGGCTCACACCTGTAATCCCAGCACTTTGAGGCCGAGGCAGGCAGGCGGATCACGAGGTCAGGAGTTGGAGACCATCCTGGCCAACATGGTGAAACCCTGTCTCTACTAAAAATACAAAAATTAGCCTGGCATGGTGGTGCATGCTTGTCAGCCCAGCTACTCAGGAGGCTGAGGCAGGAGAATTGCTTGAACCTGGGAGGCGGAGGTTGCGGTGAGCCGAAATTGTGCCATTGCACTCCTGCCTGGGCAACAAGAGTAAAACTCTGTCTCAAAAAAAAAAATTAAAAAAAGGAAAACAACAAGAAATCAGTTCTCCTCTGAATACCTAAGACCACCTCCACTTACATAGCCTTCACTGTAGCCATACAGTATTTCAAGTGCTTTTCAAATATTAAACTGTTTAATCCTCAAATCAATCCTATGAGGTAAGTACCATTATTAGATTCATTTTACAGATGAAGAAACCAAAGCATAGAGTGGTGAAGTAACTCTCCCAAGAGTTAGTAAATGGTGGATTTGGAATAAAACCCAGCCAGACACTGACCCCAGAAGCCAACTTTCTATTCTGCCTTTGGTAGGTATCTCAGTGTCTCTCTCCCCATCTCTCCAGAGTAAAGGTGAAAACTGTTGCTATTAAACAGATTAACTCAGGATCTGAAACACTCTGAACCCACAGATAAAAGTGTGTGTTTGGTTTGGATGGGAGGCAGGGAAGGGATTTAAATTTTCTGAATAAATGTTTCAATTCACCACTATTAAACATTTAGTGAACATTTACTATGTGCCAATTTCTGTGCCCCGAGGGATCAGAAAGAAATGCTAGATGGGATCAAGCAAAATCGGTTCTAAACTGCTCTAGGATCCTTTAACATCCCTGCATAAAAATTTTACTATCTATTGAGGAGGCAAGACACATACAGGCACATTCACACACACACACACACACACACACACACACACACACACACACACACACCCCTAGCACACAAGACTTTTTAGACTTAGAGATCATTTTAGCCAACAATAACAACAACCAAAAAAAAAGACCCAGGAAAGCATCAAGTCCAACCTTTCCTTTTTATGAAGTGTGTCTAACAGCCCCAGAGGATTCAAATGCCTTGCCAGGGTAACCTGAACCCTGCTCCCCACCTCTGGTTATGAGGAGTTTGAAGGCAGCATGTGATGGGTATGACATGACCCCAGTGATAAGGCAGTGAAAGGCAGGAGGTCACCCTCTGATTGATCACATTGTAAAGTCACGCATGCTGGCTGTAATTTTCCACTCCTGTGATAATCAGCCAAGAGATTACCTGTAAAGATTCGACTGAGGAATCTGGGAGTACTTGGACCTCCAATCAAGGTGACCTGGATGAATTATCAGGGAGCAAGATGGGAGGGATGACTTTCTAGGCAATAATGGGGTGACCAGAAAGGGGATGATTAAACTGGAAGACAGAGATGAGCTGCCCAAAGAGCCAGATGGAGAGCACTTCTCTCCTTCGGCACCACAAGGTCTCAGGACTTGCAGCCTCTGGTGTATCTCTAATGTGAATCCTACCTGTTTCTTGAAGTTTTGATCCTCCAACCAGGGCCTGTCCCTGAACATCAGCTATCTACTTGCATCTCTGCTTAGGTGACTGAAAAGAAATCACATCAAACTGAACATATCCAAATACACTCTCAGGCTCCCCTAGCCCAAGCCTGCTCTTTCTTCCTCATCACAGTTCATGACAATTCCATCTTCCCATTTGTTCAGGTCACAATTTTCTCAGTTATCCTATGCATAGCAAAGCATTTGGCTGGCCCTTGTCCTCAGCTCCTGGGAGTTAGCCTGTAAGCCACTGGAATTTCTGAAGAGACAGCAATGACTTTGTTTTCATGTTGAGCCTCTCAGACCATGTCGGATAATGCATGTCAATGAAGTCACTCATGGTGGGTCCCTAGATCGTGTGTGCTAATGAGATAACTTAAGATAGGGCAGGTCACACCAGAAAAACCAACCACGTGATTAGGTGGTTGGGACTTTGGCACACATGATATTGGCCCAACCTCCCGGAGGATGAGGAGAGCTGAAGACACAGGCTGTGATTCAATCAGTCAGGCCTATTTGTGAAATGCCAGTGAACGCTGGCTACTGAAACTCAGGTGAGCTTCCCTGGTTGCCACGACTCTGGGAGTGTTGTCATGTGTTATACTGAGAAGGCAATGTGTCCCTAAAGATGGAAGCTTTGCATTTGAAACTCTCAAATTTTACCCTATACAATTCTTCTAATTCGTATCCTTTTGCTGAAATAAAACTGTGATCTTAAGTATAATACTTTCAGTGAATTCTGTGGGTCTTTCTGGTCAGTTATCAAGCCTGAGGGTGGTCATGGTCATGTAGCCAGCTGGACAGAAGTGAAGGTGGCCCTGGGGACTCTTAAATTTGTAGCTGGTGTCTCAAGTGAGGACAGTCTTGTAGAGGACTATACCCTTCACCTGGAAGGTCTGAGGGCCCAACCCCAGGAACCTGAAGACTTCTATCTCTCTCACATTCTGCATCCTATCTACCAAGAAATTCTGCTGGCTCCAGTCTAACAGTATTTTTAGCATCCAGTCACTCCCTACCATCTCCATTGCTTCCATCCTGGTCAAGCCACAAGTCTCTTCCTTGGATCACTGCATTAACTTTCCAACTACCCTCCTTGCTTCCTCTCTTACCATTTAGTCTCTGCTTCTCAACACAGCATCCAAAGTGATCCTTTCATAGGCTCAGTCAGATCAGATCATGCCACTCCTCAGCTCAAATTCTCCAATGGCTCTGCAACCAACCCCCAGAAAAAGATGAAGTCTTTTGTGGTTCTCCAAGACCTGGTCCCCTCAACCACCACTTTTTTCTCTAACCTCATATCCTGCTACCCCCTTCTCCCTGATTCTGCTCACCCACATCAGACTCATTTGGCATACTAGGAATGCACCCATCCTAGGGCTTTTGGACCTCCTGTGCCTTCTACCTGGAATTCTCCTTCCCTGCGTACTCTCAGGGCTTACTTACACACCTCCTTCAGGTTTTTGCTTAAATGTCACTGTCTCAGTGAACCCTTGCTGACACGCTCTTGAAAGCTTCACTCCCATGTTGTATCTTCCTCTTTAGTACTAACTGCCATCTGGCATGCTGCATACATGGCATTTGTTTATTTTCTTAGCCTCCTTCCACCAACTAGACAATAAACTCCATGAGGACAGGAATTTTTGTCTATTTTGCTCCCAGTGTCTAGAATACCACTTGGCATTTAATGAATTCTCAAATATTTATTGCACAAATGAAAAAGTCCCTGTTTATCAAGTAAATATAAACATAATTTGGGTTAGTATTCATTGCTGATGAAAATGAAAAATGGCATAGCCACTCAGAAGACATTCTGACTACACACCAACCACACGTTGCCATGTATGTACCATATGACACAGCAATCCCACTTCTAGCCATTTACTCAAGTGACTTGAAAGCTATGTTCACACAAAAGCTTGTACATGAATGTTTTTTAGCAGTTTTATTCATAATTTCCCCAAACTGCAAACAACCAACATGTCCCTTCCAGCAACTTATGCATTGTGATGTCGATCTGTGGCTATGAACACTGGGACTGCATAATAGATGGGCTTCTCATTTTACATTTCCATCATAAATTGTCACATTGGTGCTTGAGTTTTTAAATCTGTGTTAGCCAGGGTTCTCTAGAAGGACAGAAATAATGAGGACAGAAATACTTGCATATATGAGGGGGAGTTTATTAAGGAGTATTGACTCACACCATCACAAGGTGAAGTCCCACAATAGGCCGTCTGCAAGCTGAGGAGCAAGGAAGCCAGCCCGACTCCCAAAGCCTCGAAAACAGGGAAGCTGACAGTGCAGCTTTGGTCTGTGGCCTGGGAGTCCCCAGCAAATCACTGGTATGAATCCAGGAGGCCAAAAGCTGAAGAACTTGGAGTCCAGTGTTTGAGGGCAGGAGGCATCCACCCAAGGGAGAAAGATGGAGGCCTGAAGACTCTGCCAGTCTAGTCCTTCCATGTTCCTCTGCCTGCTTTTACCCTAGCAGTACTAGCAGCTGATTAGATGGTGCCCACCCAGGTTGAGGGTGGGTCTGTCTTTCCCAGTCCACTGACTCAAAAGTTAATCTCCTCTGACAACACCCTCACAGAAATACCCAGAAACAATACTTTGCATCCTTCAATCCAATCAAGTTGACACTCAATATTAACCATCACAATTTATCAGTCTTCCCAGGTGGTTGGTGGGAGTCCATCCCTGAAAGACAGATCCAATTTCATTGTGCTGACAGCAAGGATGAGGAATAGTACTTGGGTTTGAGTGCCACCATTAAAGCAAGTGTCTCTTTTTACAGTCTTAATCTTCTCTTCTTTGTCAAGTCTTGAACTCACTGCCTACCCTTGCGGTCTCAATGCAACCCCATTTGCTTGGCTTTGAATCAAACACTGGTAAACCTCAGCCAGCCACCGTTCCTGCGCCTAGTCCACTCCTCATTCCACTCATGTAGAAACAAGGGCTGAGTGCTTGTCTAAGGTCACACAGGGAACCAGTGAAGGCCTGGGCTAGAAGCTCGGGGCTGATCCTCTGAGGACCTAGCCATCATTCGTGTGAGTGTACACATGTAAGCATGTGTGTGTATCTTCAACCTCACTTGTGTTTTCTCCTTCTGACTAAATCTTTCTCTTTCATTCTCATTCCTTAGATTTCTCTTCTTGATTTGATGAGAAACAAACTTGCTAGCCACAAAATGCTAGCAATGGAACCCAAAAACTGGCCAACGTGTGGTTTGTTTAAACATTTACCTTGCAGCATTTTTTGCATTTGAATTTCTGTTGCTCAATAGCTTCAAGTTTTTATTTGGTTTTGTCCAAACTCAGTACCATGTCAAAGAACAAATGATAAAATGTTTGTAGTTTATTTCTACTATAAGAAAAAAAAAATGAGAGCAACTTAATTTCTGCAAAGGCATGTAGTGGTTCAAATGAACTTTAACCAGAGCTAGCACACCCGTGGGGGTTACTGAGAAATAAAGTTAAGGTACATCAGCCACTTTCTCCCACGTATTAAATTACAATTCCTTTCTCATCTTTCCCCTTCCCTTAATAAAACCAACACTCAAACTCATTACTGAGCTAGAACCAGCTGCCCCGTGTCCTGCAGCAGCAGGGAGAAAAGGAAGACATTCCTTCAAGTTAAGTGTAATTTTAATCTTTATGGCTTTGGCAGTTAGAGCAATGGGACACCTTTTGTTTGGGACATACTGATCCCTTAAGCTGAAAACTAATAAAACCAAATACGCTTTCAGGAATGTTTGAGTGAAGAAAAGAAAAAGGAAAGGCTCCCTAAACTGGCTGTGTTCGAGGAGAGAGGGCACTTCTGCACACACAGCCCAGATGCTCTCTAATGTGCCCGAGTATGCAGGCTATCTGGGCTCTGGCTAAGACACCTGAGCTGAAACTCAAAGAGGAGCACAGTGCTTATTAGTTCAAATGAAATTAGCTTAAAGAATATGAAAATTTTATCAGATAAGCAAAATTAATTGAAATTACATCTCTGCCTAGAAGATAGGCACATGGAAAAAATGATTCCATACAATGTGACAATTAAAATCTCATTATGTATCCTGTCCCCAGTGATCCATGGGAGACTTGAGAGCTGGGGGAGGAGAGGCTGAGCCTCTTGGCTCCAGAGCCAATGTGGAGGAGACCTGGTTGCCAGGTAACTGCTTAGTAACCAAGAAGGCAGAGGGGAAATGGGGAGGGGGAGACACTGCCAGAAAGGCAGCCTTCAAGCTTTTGTTGCAGACATGGGTCCGCTGATCCTTTACCCGGCCCTATATAACCATCTTTGGAAAGGTGAAAAAGCTCTCAGTCAGCCAATTTGTCTTTGGCTTACACAATCCCACATAGCTAATCTGACGGGTTTTTTAAAATATGATCAACTTGGCCAATCAGTTCTTTAGACATTGCAGAGAGTCTAAGTTAGAGCTGTTCTAAGGGGAGACCCGAGCAAGAACATGCCTGGTTTGCCCTTGAGCTTTTTCTGCTTAGTTTCTTTATCTCCCAATTTAAGGCTGAATTGAAAGGTTGCTGCAAAAACGTCTCCCATCCCACATATCTTCTCCAATGTGTCTGTCACACTTGCATTGAGGAGGTGGAGCCCACTCCTCTCTGCTCATCATGGAGGGTTTGGGACTGGTTCTACCAACAGCATATGACCGTGGTGACCATGTGACCTCTGGGGCCAGGTATGGAAAGATGACGCAGCTTCTCCCTTGTTCACTGGAACATTCTAGCTTGAAGTCCTGAGCTTCCATGTAAGCAGACTTTTAAGTCTGACTCCCCCAAGCCACCATGCTTCAAAGAAGGCAAATGACAAGGAGTCTTGGCTTTCCTTTCCCAGACATCCCAGCAGTCCAGGGCCTAGACACAGAGTGAAGCAGCCTCCAGATAATTCTAGGCTCCCAGTCATCAAGTCAGCCCCCAGCCTCCATGTTTTCTTAGCTGAGATTCTAGACACCACAGGGCAGAAACAAGACACTCTCACTGTGCCCTTCCTAACCACAGAAACCATGGGCATAATAAGTTGGTTGTGGTTTAAGCCAGTGAGTGTTGGAATAGGTTGTCTTGCAGTAATAGTAACTAAGACCCTCGGCCATCCTTCCATCCCACAGAGGGATGGAGAGCTCTTATTTCTGCTGAGGAGGAAGAAAGTACAAGTGAGAAGAGAACCATTTATCACTAAAGGGGTACAGAGGAGAGCTGAGCCAGTGCCACAGGCCTTAAACCCATACATTGCTAGCCATTGCCTGCCTTTTTGAACTCCAAGACTTTCCCTATTACAATCACAAACACCTCTTCCCTTCTCTTCCACCTCCTCTCACCTCCAGCCTCTAGGCTCTACTTTCCAGGTTAAACCTTGAAGTCTGCAATAGGATGTCAGGATCCCTACTCCATGAGCTATGCCCATATTGAAGACCCAAGTAAGACACCTCAGCATCACCACCATGAAACTCATGAAGCTTCAAGCTGGTTTTCATTCATTATTCCAGTCAACTCCTTATGCTCATAACAGCCTGCCTTCTGTTCCATGACCAGAAAGTACATGGCCTGGGAAAAATAACTTATTTTAACATTTAGTAAAGACAAATCTAAACAAGAAAGCAAAGATACTCTCATTTTTAAAAGTATTTCACTACAGTTCAAAGCCAAATAATGACAAATATACACTTCTTATGAAGGACCTTAATGCTAATGCTGGGCCCAGCTCCAAGAGGCAGCTGTTCTTCAAGAGTATCCTGGCTCTTGGCCTATTATGACAAAGTTATCTTACTGGAGAAATGGCTAAAGAGCTACAGATCTCCTAATGTGCTATAGAACCTTGGTTTCTATGCTTTTGTTTGTTTGGAGATACTTTCTTTTTCAAATTACACAACAACTTCATTGAAAGACTCGACAGCTCCCACTTCTAGCAGATACAGTGCTGGTGAAATGCCACAGCAATCACCATGGATCAGAATCATCCTGAACTGTCCTAATTTCTCTGGAACCAAAGCTTTTCAATGCAGTCTTTACTGCAGGACTTTTACAAATGTTAACTGTGGAAACATATTTTCAGTCTTTTAACGCTGCCAATCAGAAAATCAGATTCAGCATACCAACTTTTTCTTGATACAGTACCAGAGATATCCAAATTTTAAAATCTTACTTTTCATTGCAGCCCACCCATTACATCAGAGATATTTTCTGATGGACATCAACCTGAAAGAAAACCCCAAGAACTATACTATCTTCATTTCCTGAAGAAGTTGGAGATATTGCTCAGAGTCATTTGAAACCAGGTGGATGAAGATAGACATTGAGAATCCTGCATGGTAGGCACAAACCTGCAATCTGAAACAGCACCATATTCTTTTGAAGACCCAGCAATCTATGCATCATGCAATAACACCTCTTCCCTTCTCTTCCACCTCCTCTCAGCTCCAGCCACCAAGCTCTACTTTCCAGGCTAAACCTCTGTGATAGGATCTGAAGATCCCATACTCCATAAGCCAGTGAGTGTTGGGATAGTTTGTCTCGCAACAATAGCAACTAAGACCCTTGGCCATCCTACCCTCCCACGGAGGGACAGAGAGCTCTTACTTCTGCTGAGGGAGAAGGTGCAAGTGGGAACAGAACCACTCTCCCACTAAAGAGGTACAGAGGAGAGCTGGGCCAGTGTCACAGGCCGTTAGCCCATGCATTGCTAGCCACTGCCTGCCTTTTTGAACTCCAGGACCTTCCCCATCACAACATTCATTTGCGAGAGCAACCGAATGAATTCCTCTAGAATGTCTAATTATAAGCTTAAAGACTATCACCTTGTGGTTTAAATATAAAATGTGATGCCTGTCAGGCTCAACTCGAGCAGCTCTGCTGTGGATACATCCTAACCCATCCCTATCCAGGAAAGTGGGAATTGATGCTGCTAAACTGATGTCAGGTAGGATTTCCAGGGAAGTCCCCAAGGGTGCCTCGTTTGGGTACATCCACAGGGACACCAGCAAGCACCGCAGACAACAGATGGCATAGCAGGTTCCTAAGGAAGAGAAGCTAGCAAGGGAACCCTTTGGTCAGCCAGCAGGCCTTGCCTTTCCAAACTCAGAAGCTTCAGCGCGCCTGTCACCAAAGCGTTTTACAGCGGACTTGCTGAATAATGCAAGACGCAGGGTCTGAGTGCTGGCGTGGTGCCTTCAGAATCACTCACAGTCTGCTCTCCTCTATAAATGCTAACTATAAATGTTGCAAGTGAATGGCTTTATTTTTTGTTGCTCCCCTCTCCCCGCCGCCTGCCTTATGAAGTGTTGGAGGAGACAGCGCACATACTTTACTCTCTGTCTTTGAGGAACACCAAATGCTCCAACATTAGTGTTATTAACATATGCATTAGCGCAAGCTGATTTGCTCTCGCAGCAGCAGCTCCCAGCCTCCCACCAGCGGTAACAGCCGTGAATCCGACACCACTAACGGGCGTGTTAATGAAGTTTCTGCGGTGCCACTGGTTACTCTGAGTGGTGCATTAAAAAAAAATAAGACCCTTCGAGAAGCCCGATCTTTGCGGACTGATTTCTCTCTCTTTGCCCCCCCTGGGGTACCCCACAATAAAAGCAACTAAAGCCCAACTCAGGGGTCTCCACCTCAAGGGGTGCCGGAATGCCTGGAGGCAGCTGCGTGATCACGCCCGAAAATGCGTTTCCAAATCCGAAGCAGCAGGTGGGGGGTAGTAGAAAGCGCCAGGCTGGCCGGCCCTCTGTGGACCCCAGCAGTTCGCAGACTGCGCCCCGCTCGCCCAACTGTTCCAATGGCAACCTCGAGCACTAGGTGAGCCCCCGCATCAGGCATCCCGGGCGGGTTGGAGGACGGGAGCCCGTGGAGCCGCGCTGCGTTGGGAGTGCTGCTGCGCGAGGCGGCCCGAAGTCCAGGCCCTGTCCGCATGGACAGATGGGCGCGGAGAGAACTGCTTTTTGGAGAGTTTGGAAAATGTGTGCGAGGGCAACTCACATCAATCATGGGAGAAGTGGGGAGGGGACGGAGGGAGATGGGAAATAAATCCCTAAAGTCTGATGAATGTGGGAGGGCTCAAGGACCGGGACTGGCAGAGAAACAGTTTGCGAGCAGGAGAGCGGGAGGTGACTCTTCTCCAAGGACCTGAGGAGAGCCCAGGAGTTCCTGGGGGAGAGCGGTAGGAGTAGGGGCTTAGGGAAAGGCCCGGGGGACAGGGACTCAGATGAGCGTAGCTGGGGATGACAGCAATGCGACGCCGCTTCAAGAGCCCGTGGAGAGCCCCGAAGTTATTACGGGAAAAGTGGTTTGAACTGCAGAGCGGGGTGCGCACAATAGGGATTGTTATCCTAAACCCTTAATCCATGAGATACCTCTGTGAGGTCAAGAGAGCGTAGGGTTTATTATTTAACATACCAGAACTCCCATGTAAAGAACAACCAAGCAGTGCAAAAACATTGGTATATTTTTGTGTGGAGACCTCCATGAATGGCCTTCTGCCCCCACCCCCTCCACCGGCCCTAATGGTGGGGGACAGGAGAGCCCATGGCCATCCCTTCCCCCAAGCTCAGGGTTTTGAGGAGGTTCTGTGATCTGTGGAAATCGGCATCTCCAGAAATGCTCCCTCTCACTATTAAAAGTCCATAAACACGATTTTGCAGATTATCCCAATGAATGCAGCCGGATCAGGAGGATTATTCCAGTTTCGGGGAGCGAACACTGGTAATCATCTAATAGACGTCCCATTTTCTACCAAATTGCCTCTGAAAGCCTCATTTGCATCCCATCCTGCCTGCTTTTCAAAACAGGGTGTTCTTTCTTAGAAGCCTCCAGAAGTGAGTGCGTTCTCTTCCCTTCATATTCCCTTTGGATATGTAACCACGTTTTTGGATTGTGAAAGAACTGGAGTCTTGGCCAGCCCTCCCTTTCAGACAGAACCTTGCCCACCCAGGCTGGGTGCAGAACGGGACAGAGATCCTGCCAGCCTTCCTTCCCTTTCAACCTCCCTGCCCTCTGGGTACCTTTCCAGGCTTTTCTAGTAAGGGAGTTAAGGGAGTTACTGTATCACTTCCGGCTTCAGAAGCTTCCTCTTTGTACTGAATATTTAGCGGCTAGCACTCAGGTAATCTTCAAGCATTGGCGTTCACTCATTTGTCCAATAATTAGCTATTGCTTCCTGACAATCTGCTTGCCTGAGAGAGGAACACTCAGGCCTTTCAGGAGATGCCATTCCTCTAAGATTTCACACACACATTGTTCTTAGGACTCATCCCAGCACTCTGCCCCCAGAGCCTCCATAAAGGTCCCCACATCCCTTTTCTTCTACACCACCGACCACGTGCCCTTTGGTCTCTGCCACGTGTGTGCATCCCACCACGTTCAACTGCAACCTGTCCTTCAAAGGCCACTAAAATTCAAACCTCTACCCTACCCCTCAAAAAAATTCCTACCTGCAGCAGCTTATCAAATTCTTTGATTTTCCCTCCCTAGAAAGGTGTAGTCTGTGTCTTTTCCCTCCAGGGCTCCTCTGAAGCCCTTAGAAAGCAGCAGAAGTGACTCTGAGGCCATGTCCCAAGGGGCCACATAGTTCCAACCTGCTTCTCTTGGAATACTGGGCTACTTGGAATACTGCCTACCTGAAGGTCACAGCGGGAAGAAGCCCAGGCTGCGTGGAGAGGCCACTGCTGTGCTGTGGCTGCAGCCTCAGCTGAAGTGTCCCTGACAGGGAGCATTAACTGCTAGACCTGTCAGTGCTTCCCAGTGATTCTAGCCCTCAGAGGCCGAGTCGCCTCCAGCCACCAAGTCTCCCTCACTGAGGCCTCAGATGTCACAGAGCAATCAGGTCATCTCTGCCATGTCCCTCTTGAATCTCAACCCATATAATTCACGAGCATCATAAAAGAAGACCATTCTTAATTAGCCACTAAGTTTTGGGGTGCTTTGTTACAAAGCAGTAACTGAAATGACCCGAGACTCCCCTTCTCCCATCATTCTCCGTCAGAAGCACTGAGCACTTCTGAATTCAGAGGGTACCCTAAATTTATTAACCTCAATTGGCACGTTGGCCAGAGTTCTTACAATAGTCTCTTTATTTTAAGTTAGATTAAATGTACCGAGCTTTGGCATTGCCTTTTTTTTTCCTTTATTTGAGGGATATGTGTATATGTTGGGAGGATCTTACCTAGGAAGGGGTGTTTGCTAACAGACAAGTCCAGCAGTTTAAACATTTTGACTCACAGTAAGGGATATATTTTACAAATTACCCAGCAAACAAACACACAGCACACTTGAAATATACTTCATCAAACAGTAAGTACTACTTGTGAAATGGCTCAGGCCTGTAATCCCAGCACTTTGGAAGGCTGTAGCAGAAGGATCACTTGAGGTCAGGAGTGTGAGGCCAGCCTGGGCAACATAGCAAGATCCCATCTCTACCACCCCCCACCCCCAAAAAAAGTAATTTAAAAAATTAGCTGGGTGTGGTGGCATATACTTGTAGTTCCAGCCACTCGGGAGGCATGAGCCTGAGTTTAAGGCTACAGTGAGCTGTGATGGTGCAACCTGGGCAACAGAGCAAAACCATATCTAAAAAAATAATTCTGATTCTATTCTATTTTTTTTCCAATGCTTGTGAACCAGATTAATGTCACGTCATGAATGGATTGCAACCCACAGATTGAAAAATACTGCTGTAGGTAGTGAGGTCAAAAAGGTGTTGGAAGGAGGATGAGGCTGGTGTGGCAACATGGCCCAGCTGGGAAGAGGCAAGCAGGCACTCTGCAGGTCACAGAGCTCCCCCATGCTGGGCGTCCCAGCCAAGTGACCTCTAGGCCTCAGGCTGGTCAGGTACCTTGACCTTACTCGGCTGAGAATCTCCTGGGCTCTGTGAGGCTGGAGAGTGGGCTGGCCAAGTCCTGCCACTTGATCTGCATTGTTCATCTGCAGCTCTCGTCTAAGCTGGAGAATGGAGCCAGCAAACACTCATCTGGCTTCCTCCCAGCCACTGAGAGTAGGCTTGATGTAGAATTGAAATAAACCTGCCTGAAAGGCACGTTGCAAATCACTTAAGAATTATCCAAGTCCTTGCCCCATGTAATCACGAATTGAAACAGCAGCTCATGAGGATCTTTAACGCTGCAGTCTCTGTTTCTCATGCAGGAAATGGCTTTTTTAATCTATAACCCAGCCTCTTCCCTGCATGTGTCTTCCTCGCAAGCATGCGGAGGTGATAGCACAGCCCCAAACCCAATTCCTCCTCCTCACACATCACCTGTAGCTTTGACTCACATCCCAGACGTGGCCACCTGCACATGATGTCTCAGAGGCCCTGAGGACAGAGGGCTGGCCACATCCCCAGCACACCTGTCACTTAATCATCCCCTCAGATATCTGCCAGGTGACTCCGACAGCAGTAGCAGCAGCAGCCGGGGAATGCCAATCAGCAGTTAGTCTCCCAACCACAGGGCCATCTGCCCGAACTAGTTTGAATTCTTTTTTTTTTTTGAAACATCTGCAGTAAACAATATGACAGCCATAGAAAAATTCAGTAAAACTGGAGTTCATGCCACACACGTTCTTATTTAGATAACTAGCTACAAAATGAATCACTCCCCCTGGAGGATGGGCCCCGGAAGCACCATACTTCATTAGCCACTTAATAAAAGCTTCTTGAAGGTGATAATTCCTCCCCTGCAGAGGGTGGCCCTGAAGATCAATTTGCTTTCTTTATATTTCTAGCCACTCCCTCCAATTTATCAGCCTATCTTGCCTGTGAAACTAAGGGCCTCAATCCCTATTGACCCAAACCTCATTTCGGTGGGAATATTGGGTGTCAAGTGCTAGGGGCTTGGGGTTCAGTGTTTGCCCCACACATTTGATTCTAGATTCTTGGTCTTTGACATGGACAGCAATGGACACATGTAGGGAAGGGGCATGAGAAAACATAACAATGTCGCCAGCCAAAGGGAACATTTTTGTTCCCAAGTAATTTTAAAAAGCATCTGCAAGGCCTTGTGGGGCCATCACATGGTTTCTGGAACTCCCAGACCCATTAAGAGTTTTGCTAAATTTAACTAAGATCATTCTCCTAAAAAAAAAAAAAAAAAAAAAAAAAGTCACTATCATTTCCTGATAGCCCTGTGAAGACTCCTGACTAAGTATGTGTCAAATGGAAACAAATACCTAATAGGTAGGATTGAATCGTTTCTTGCCAATTGGCCTTTCTCACTCTGGTTTCCTGGTGAAATCAAAATGATTTAACAAAATAAAGCCCGCAGAGTCACTGCACAACTAAGATATTTAGTGAGTTCATAAAAACTGCTTTGCCTCAGAGGTTTTTCCCAACCACTGACACCTTTTCTGCCCCTTCTTTACCAAAGACACAGTAATCCCATTGGGTGTAAAAAAAAAAAAATCTTTATACTACTATAAAAGAGAAGTCCATGCTGTAGTTAATGTTTTGAGATGGAGTCTCTGTCACCCAGGCTGGAGTGCAGTGGTGCCACCTAAGCTCACTGAAACCTCCACCTCCTGGGTCAAGCGATTCTCCTTCCTCAGCCTCCCAAATAGCTGGGATTACAGGTGCGCACCACCACCCCCAGGTAATTTTTGTGTTTGTAGTAGAGATGGAGGTTCACCAAGTTGGCCAGGCTAGTCTTGAACTCCTGACCTTGGGGTCCGCCCACCTCGGCTTCCCAAAGTGTTGGGATTACAGGCATGAGCCACCGTGCCCAGCCTGTAGCTGGTTTGTAACATGTCTCAACAGAAGGAATAATTGTAAAGCTGGATTTGATACCACACAGTGCGTTTGGTTCTAACTAATACCTGGCTTGGGATGTGGTGGAACCTCTCCATTGGAAAGGTACACACTTATTGCACCATGGCCAATAAGTGTGATTAAGTATGTAAATAAAAGTATGCAAGTAAACATATTTTCACTTTCTAATGATCACGTTTCTGACCCATGAACAGAAACATGAGTTGATAAAGTCACTGGCACTGTCCTACTAATGTCCCTATGACTTACAGAATGCATTTTCGTCAAATGAAAGGAAATGGTCCCCATCGTGGGAAAACCCTCATACTAGAAAAAAAGCCAATCCCAAACTCATTAGCACCATCCTTTAATCCAACCGAGATGCAAACATACAGTGAATGCAAGGCACTACGTTATCCATTTGATTCTTAAAACAATCCTGAGAGATTCCAATCCCATTTCACAGATAAAGAAACTATTAGAGACTTTACACACCATCCCAAAGTTACACAGGTCACAAGTGTAACTAGGAGGCACAAACTTGGCCTCTAAAGCCCATATTTCTCATCATTTTGCCAATGCTACCTCTCATAGAGCTCTCAATTTTCAAAAGCTCTGAATTTTAACAGAAGTCACTATTTTTTTACCTAAAATGAATGAAGTCAATGTTTCAGAAGACTGAAACTTTAGGCCTGTTACAATAAATTATCTCAATACCACATAACCCTTAGTTCTCTTCACAGAGAACTCCAGCCGCTTCATTTTCCTCTTGGAACTCTGATGTAAACATTTAAGAATAATTAAGAAATACGATGTACTTCATGTTGAAGAAACATTTCAGGACATATCAGAGGAGAAAATTATATAATTTGTCAACATAATCCAAAAGACATTTGCTCTTTGAAATATAATAAAACATATTATAAGAAATGTGATAAAAGCTCAATTTTTAGTCAACTAGGTCTAGCAGATCACCTCCTAATATGGTTGAATTTTCTGCCTAAGACCAGAAGGTAGCAAAATATGTGAAATGAAAGTAAAACTAGACACATCCATAGTCTTATAGTTGGAACTTCAACACCCCTTTCTCGGCAATTAACAGAACGACTAGTCATAAAATCAGCAAGAATATAAAACAACTGAAAATCACCATCAACCAACAGAATTTAATCAAAATTTGTTAAACACTCCATACAGCAATAGAAAAATATGTTCTTTTCCAGTTCCCACAGAACATATGCCAAGAACAGTCCCTATTACAGGCTCAAAAACAAATCTCAACAAATTTAAAAGAATCAAAATTATATTGTGTTTCTCTAATCACAACGAAATTAAACTAGAAATCAGTAACAAACTTTTCAAACGCTTGGAAACTAAGCAACATACTTCTATATAATCCATGAATCAAAGATGAATTATTAAGAGGAATTTAAAAAAGATATTGATTACATTGAATGAAAATGAAAATACAACAATCAAAATTTGTGGGACATAGCTAATAAGTATTGAGAAGAAAAATGTATAGCACGGAAAGCATACATTTAGAAAAGAGGAAGGATCTCAAATCAATAATCGAAGCTTCCACCTCAAGAACTGACAAAACAAACAAGAAAAAAGACATAAAAGGGCAAAATAAATCCAAAGCAAGCAGAAGGAAATAAGAAGAAATGAGTGAAATTTTAAAAATAGCTGTTTCTTTGAAAAGATTGATGAACTTGGAAAATCTCTAGCAAGACTACTAAAGAAATAGGACACAAATCATTAACATTAGGAGTGAAACATGAGTGTTACTACAAACCTTGAAGATATTGAGAGAGACGACTGTAAACAAACCAACACAATGTATTTGACACCTTAGATAAAATAGACTATTTTAAATTACAAATTCAATGTCCTAAATAGATATAAAGCTAATCAAACTATCTAATTCATCTTGAACGAGTAGTGGTTACACTTATTAGGAAACACATTAGAAGCACACTTAACAGTCACTCAAAGAAAATACTCGTGTTTCTAAAGAAACACAAACTACCACTACTCATCCAAGATGAACTAGATTATTTAAATACCCCTGTAACTATTAAGGAAATTAAATTTGTAATTTAAAAAATCTCCTCCCAACCAAATCCACAACTCCATATGGTTTCACTAGAGAATTCTACCAAATGTTTAAAGAAAAATTATCAGTAATTCTATGCAATCTATTCCAGAAAAAAGAAGAATGCTTCTCAGTTCATTTTACTAGTTTTGCGATAATACCAAAATCAAAGACAGCACCAAAAAACAAACAAACCAAAAACCCAGTATGGATTGTGTTTAGAAAGTTCTTTAACAAAATGTTAGTAAATATAATTTAACAATATATTAGAAGAATTATACACTATGACCAGTTAGCTTTTTTCAAGGAATGCAAGACTGGTACAATATTTGAAAAAAATAAAATTAATCAATGTAACCTGCCACATTGACAGGCTCAAGAAAAATCACGTGATCATATCAACTGCTACAGAAAAAGCAACAGACAAAATCCAGCACCCATTTATACAAAAAACTCTAGAAAAATAGAAATAGAGAGGAGTTTCTTTAACTTGATATCTAAAAAAACCCTACAGTTAACATTACACTTAATAATGAAAGGCTCAATGCTTTCCCTTTAAAATGGGGAACCAGGCAAGAATGTCTTTGTCACCACTGTTACTCAACATAGTGCTGATAGGTCTAGCAATGCTCATGATGTAATAAAAATATGTATCAGCATGTGAAACTGAATATATGAATTGTCAATTAAAAATTTATAGTCCTCTAGCTTTGAATTTCTTGACTACAGAAAAGCAATACATTCTTTGAGGAGTAATTAAAATCTAGTGTTCAACTGACTTTTGCTGGAGCTGCAACGATGTCACAAGGAAGTTCTAGAGGCTTTGCTTACAGTGCTTGGTTTTTCTCTCAGTCCCTAAAAGTTCCCTTGATGAAAGTAATTCTTTTCATCCTATTACCCCTATCAGTGGCAGCTGACATTCACATTCAATTAGCTTCAGAGACTTTCCTTAACACAGCTCAGATTCTTGGGTATGGAGTCCTCTCCTTGCCCATTGAGCTTGTCAATCAATCCATCAGATGGGAGGGGCCCAGGGGGATGAATCTTAAAGTTCAAAGGAAAAGCAAAAAACAATTTATTATCCAGGAATTGTTCCCACTTTGGCTCCCACGTCTGCCTCAATGGAAAGTGGCAAGTGGTTCTGATTACCTTTTTGTCACTCTAACTGCCAGAGGCCCCATCTGCCAACTTTGCTGGGAGATTGGCACTCTGTGCTTGTGCAAATGCTCTGCTTCAAAATACCTAGCCCTCTCCTTGCCCCTCTTTCCACATCACTCTGAAATCTTCCTGATTGCTTTTCTTATTTGGGAATCCAAGGTGTCGCTCAACAAAATGAGAAACAAGCAGTGAATTGGGTGATCTCCAAAGCTTCCTTGGTCAGCTACTGCCAGAGAAGAGGGAAAAAATAGATGAAGAAGGGGAAAATGGAGGCTTCTAAAGGTCTTCCAAATCTTTGAAAATAGTAGTACTTCCCAGATTTCCCAGCATAGTCTGTTGGAAACATCTGGAAACCTTAGGCCTGCCTCTGAGCATCTCTGAAGAGTGAGGACAACAGTTTCAGCATCAGCCTTACACATGGGGCAGTAGGGGAAGCAATGATGGGACATACAGCCCATGACCATTGGGAGCAAGGACCGCCATTTCATTTCCACACTGGGCCCACGTGTGCCTGGTCAGCTTTCTTTTTTCTGGTAATAAAACCAGCATCCTCCACTTGGAGAAACCACTCTTCCTGACTCTACCTCCACAGATGGGTGTGTCCAGTCCTGGCCAATAACAGTATCTCATTTCCTTGGCTGAAATAATTCAGGGTTGGATAAAACGGCCCAAGAAAGACAAATCACAATCGATTCTATGATTTCTGCCCTAGGACTAAAGGGAAGAGGCACTGTTTAGGCAGCATGGCTATCTGGCAGAGTGTAAGCCCATTGCTACCACCTGGGGGAAAGGAGCCAAGAGAATGGTGCCTGATGGATTACAGCAGCCTTCTATGGATAGCTGGGATCACCTGGATCCAGCCATATGTGAACTCCCATAATTTTTGGTTTCATGGTTAAACAAATGCCTCCTCTCTTTTAAAATCTAATTTAGAATGATCTTTCTATCTCTTCCAACCCTAAGAGTTCTATTAAAAGCTCTCAGGAGAAACAGCTAACCTATGGGGAGGCTGTGGTGTTAGTCTAGAACTGGACAGTTGGGACTGGGGGTGGGAAGAAACTGGTGGGGATGCTCTGCTCAGATGCACTTCCAGCCCCTCCAGGACTTGTCCAGAGTTCTATGGAGAGAGACTCATAATTACCAGGGGGTTGAAAGAAAGAGGTGCTGAAAATAGGCAGCATATATGACTCTGGGGTCTGCTAATAAGAGACACCAGATGGAGGAAAGGGCAGAGGGCCAACATGAGCTGGCCATGGGCGGAAGATCTTAGAAGGTCACCTGCCCCCCACCGAAAGCAGGTAAGGAGGGAAACGTACCCCAGGAAAGCCAAGAAGGCTCAAGGTAAGTAGCATGCACAGGGATTTGTGGGCCGAGTTCTCCTGGCTGGGTAGAAGCTGGGGAGGGGCTGCGTATCCAGTCATTTCACTGAGGGAGCCCCAAACCACAGATTTCCTCTCCTGATGCTTGCCCATCACTCTTCACGTGCTTTTGTAGTATGCCCAGGCTGGAGTCATAGACACTGAGCCCATTCCTCAAGACTCAGCTGGAATCCTTTGCCCTCCTTAAGAGTTTGCAGGCTATTCCAGAATGCATAGATCTTCTCATCTGGGCTCCAGTAGCACTTAGCATCTGTGCCACGATTTAGCACTTAATTATTCAGCCTTGCATCAAATGCTCTGCTTTTAATGGGTTAGTTTAATCTCCTCAAAGAAATTAAAATCTCTTTGAAAACCAGGCCCATGATCTTGTGGCTTTGACACTGTTCACACTTCCTGACCCCCAGATAGTGCACTGACTAGGCGTCTGTAACCCCTTACCATCACTAAGATCCCACTCCCCAATTCCCAGCTTGACTTTACAGTCACTTACTTCCAAGGACAAGGGTAATGAAACTTCAATTAAGACGCCCAACTGTTTTAATTGCCCATTTCATCTACCTGCTTATTTTTACAGAGTAGTTTTCTTTCTCATGTAGAGGTCTTCATTCTAAGACCTTGAGATGGGTTTTCTAACTCCCAATTTTCTAGTCTCACAGATGGCACAGGAGGCCTGCGTTATAGAGTTTTAAAAAAATGTGTCAGACCTGACTATAATCAGAATGATTGAATTTTTCTGCAGAATGACATTAATCTAACCATCCTGAATTTAGATACCAAATCAGAATGTGACCTTCCTGTGAATAGACACCCCAAAGATACCTCTTTCTGCTCAGTCTTACCATAGATTCAAATCATCCCTGTAATATATCGATTCTAGAAGTAGCTCTAATTTGGACATTAAGAAGACAGTCTTTGTTTAATCACTTCTTTAACAGAAACTAAACCAGGGACCTGGAGGATGGAGGGGGGAATGTGCAAGTGGGAATTTAAAATACCTAATTAATACTATTTGGGCAAAATGTACTCATTTATCCAGTAACCATGTTTGAGCTTCCACACACACAACTCACAGTCCCCACAGCACCCTGAGCAGAAGCCCTGCGCATGGTGCCTGCCATAAATATTCACCGTGGTTATTATTGGTCTCTAGGAAAACAATAGACTCTGCCCTTTCAAGACTATAGAAAGAGTTAAGAAACTTAGCCAGTGTCAATGTTCTCCCTAGGGTGGCCCAGAATTTAAATCAAGGGGGATCCTGCAGAGCCACACCAATTTCTCTAGGCTGCTGCCTCAGGGAGATTCTGTATTTGGTCACAAGGGAATCACCTGTGCTCCTGGGTAGGGCAGTTTCAGAGAAGTAATCAGAGAAGAAGGCACACTGCCATGGGATGGGAAGGCTGGGAGGCATGGAGGGGCAAAGTGTCTGGATAATTCTTCCTATGGAGGAAAGGCCAAGCCCACCTAGAGGAGAGAAGACATTAGCAGCAAAGGGTGTCCTTTACATATGTCTTGTTTTTAAGATATGAAAACCCTATCTTAAGCACAAGGTTGATGTTTTAGTCCGTTTTCACGCTGCCAATAAAGACAAACCCAATACCAGGCAATTTACAAAAGAAAGAGGTCTCTTGGACTTACAGTTTCACGTGCCTGGGGAGGCCTCACAATCATGACGGAAGGTGAAAGACGCGTCTCACATGGCAGCAAACAAGAGAAGAATGCTTGTGCAGGGAAACTCCTCTTTTTAAAACCATCAGATCTCGTGAAACTTACTCTCGCGAGAATAGCACAGGAAAGACCTGCCCCCATGATACACCTACCTCCCACTGGATCCCTCCCACAACACGTGGGAATTATGGGAGTTATGAGATTTGGGTGGGGACACGGAGCCAAATCATATCAGTGGGGTTGACAGCCAGCTCTAGGGGAGGATAGGGATGCCTCCCCCCACCAGAGTGATCACAACTCTGGATCTAGGTGACACCAAACTCCAGGACTCAGCCCTCAAAGCTGGAGGACCCTACCCCTGCAGAGGCTCACAACCCCGGTCCCCACCACAGCTGCTGTCCCAAGTAGTACACAGCCTCTAGGGTGATGTGGTCCCGCTGCTCAGACACAGTCTTTGCACGACCAGTAGCAAGTTGTGGTGGGCTCCACACATCCATCAAACCTATCAGCTGGCAGAGCTAGAAATAGAGCTCAGCCAGTCACACTGGGCCCAACATCTGTGCTGACTTGGCAAATCAGGCTCAAATTATTTTGATGGATTTCAGGCAGAACAGGCAACAGGAAAAACTCGTTTGGCCTTTCAAAACTGTTAAAGTACTAGTCCTCCAAAAATTAACCATCTCTTGTTATTCTTTCCAATTTTTTTTTACCTCTTGCTCACTGCAGCATAAGGAGAGTAAATATATCAAAAACTGTAAAAGTTGCCACTAACTAAGAAGTTACAACATACCAGGTACTGTGCTGAATTCTTTAAATGGAACCACAGCAACAACCCTTGGGTGCTAGTCCCATTGTACAGATGATAAAACTAAGGGACTCAGAGTCTCTGCATTTCATTGACTTAATTCACAGTCAGTAACCAGAAGTCAAGACTGAATCTGCCCAAATTCTGTCTTCATTCACTGCTCAAAGAACTCAGTTGCAGACAAGGCCTGCCCAGCAAGGCCACTGGCTCCTGGCAGCTCCCCTGTGGCGGGTGAACAGCTTTAGAGCTAAGGGAGCTTTACGCCCAGCAGATGCCGCCGTGCATGTCTAGCGGGGCATGCTGTCAAGCCACCCCTCCCCATCTAGAGGGGTGGGGTTCCGAATTTGACTTGTTTAGCAGCCCAATGACATTGTTGAAAACCTAGGTTATTTTTAACATTGCATCCTGTAAACCTCATCATAGAAATCTATGTCCTCTGGTGTATCCACTCTCAGTCAAAAGACAGCTGCAGTGGCTCCAAGCATCACACCCCCACCCAACAACTCCAAGACCATGAAGGGGAAAGGAAGATCATCCCTTCCTAAAGGTGAGAAACTTCTCCTAAATCTCCCCACTCCCATCCCTGCATTCTCATTTTTCATCTGCCAAACTGGCATTGTTTACCCAATCTTAACCACTGGCAAGGGGAATTGAAATGCCGTGACTATCCTAGACCAGTGATCTTCAGTCCTGGCTGCGCATTTTAATCGTATGGGAACTCTTAACCCCTTCTCAAGACCAATTAAATCAGAACTTCTGAGGGTGAGGCCCAAGTATCAGTATTTTTAAAGAACTTTTCAGGTGTTTTTAATGTGCAGCCAAGGTAAAAGACCACTGCTTGAACTGATCAAGATTCACCATCTGCTGCAAGGTCAGATACCCAAAAAAATTCCAGGTTCTGCTGGTATCTTAGTCTATTTTCTGTTCCTATAGCTGCATACCTAACACCAGGTAATTTATAAAGAAAAGAAATTTCTTTCTTAAGTTCAGGAGGCTGAGCAGTCCAAGATCAAAGCCTTCTTGCTGGTGGGGACCCTGCATAGTCTGGAGATGGTGCAGGGCATCACACAGAGAGAGGGCTGGAACATGAGCCAAACTGGCTTTTATAACAGACCCTGCTTGTGCTAACTAACCCACTCCAGTGATAACCCATTAACCTATGAGTGGATTAATCCATCCAAGGGGGCAGAGCCTTCCTGACTCAATCACCTTTTAAAGGCTCCACTTCTTAATACCATTTCTTTGGGGATTAAATTTCAACATGAGTTTCAGAGGGGACAAACATTCAAACCACAACAGCTAGCAAGGAAGAAGGCAAATGGAGAAGGTTCCTGGGCAGGCCACTGACTGTGGCTGTCACAGCTGGTCCCATAGCAGGACTCTGAAGGTGTGGAACACAGCACAGAAAATTGTCCATTGGAAGGAAAAGGCCTTGGAGGGAAAGCTAAGGAAGAATCGCCAGGAAATGTGTATTTGGAAATGACCAGGGAATGTGTATGACAGTGTGGGAAGCCTAAGCATTTACCCTAAGCTCCTTCAGTGTCTCGTGTATCACAAGACATCCCATGAATCACCCACTCCTTCACAGGCCCACAATCACCACTGTACTGAGATTTTTCTCTTGCACCTGTGACACCCAAACAACATTGCAAAAACGTTTCATGGGCCATGGAGGAGAGGAGGGTAGTGTGAGCAATGAGACAGCAGCCCTAGGAGAAAACTCCTAGAGAGATGAAAGGACACTGAAAACAAACACCCCTGGTTGTGAGATTTCTGTGGCCTCAGCCTGCTTCAGATCTCCTAGGAAAGTCGTCTCACTGCATGAATCTAAATGGGACAAATGCTTTTGTGGGTTCATAGGGGAGAGTCCATAGGAAGATTGCAACTTGAGAGATGTTTCTGTATGAATGTCCTTCCACTTCTTTTTTCTCAGTCCCTCTCACTGACAAATGACTTGGCTAAAAAATGGAATCACATAGGAAGCATCAAAAAAAAATCCCCATGCCTGGCTCATTTCCACGCCACTAAATCGGAATCTCTACAGACCAATCAAAGGCCAGGTGCAGTGGCTCATACTTGTAATCTCAGCACTATGGGAAGCCAAGGAGGGTGGATCACTTGAGGTCAAGAGTTCGAGAGCAGCCTGGCCAACACGGTGAAACTCCATCTCTATCAAAAATACAAAATTAGGTGGGCATGGTGGCAGGTATCTGTAATCCCAGCTACTTGGGAGGCTGAGGCAGGAGAATTGCTTGAACCTGGGAGGTGGAGGTTGCAGTGAGTGGTGATCATGCCACTGCACTCCAAGCTCGGCAACAGAGTGAGGCTCTGTCTCAAAAAAAAAAGAAAAGAAAAAACAGTTATTAAAGCTTCCTGGATGATTCCAATGTGTTGAGAACTACAATCTCATGCTCAAGATTCTGGCAAACTCATGAGTATGCTCATTTTTTAAAAATCATATAAGAATCCTCATCAATAAATCAGAAATTTTGAAGATTATGCCCTGAAAGTATTAGATTTGTAAACTCTCTGGAGAGTGGTATTACCTGAATCTTTTAAGGCAATTTTTTCTCAAGATGGTGCAGGTAACTGGCCCATCTGGCACAAGCCACAGAGAAGAAATAAGATAGAGGTGGGAGTCAGCAGAGCGAGGGGTGGGAGAATAGAACGTCCTCTCCTCCTTACCCACCTGGGGCAGGGTGCTAACTCAGGTTGGACAAGTTAATAGGGAAATAGAAAGAGAGATTACTTTAAACGTAAGATGAAAGGAGAAGGGAGGGAAATGCCATTAGCAATGACCCAGAAATTTACAATAATTGAGCTCATTAGTCATATCTGTTTATTATCTGTAATGTGCCCTGCATGTTTTCTGGGAGGGGCGGCCACTCGTCCAGGGCTCAGGGGCAACACACAGGCCAGAAATCAGGGATGCTCAGTTGGTGGCACAGGCAGCAGGGCCCTTGGTGTCAAAGGGTTTAATCCGTAAACTAACACCACTATTTTCCTCCAGCGCTCTCCAGCATACTGACAATTTTCAGGGGCGACTCCCACCTCAGCGATCCTCAGCCACCTCAGTTCAGCCAGGAGGATAAATATGTTCCTGACAGGTTGGGTTTCTCATCTGCTTTTGACAATGGATTTTCCTTTCAAGGTGAAATGGGCTCTGTTAGCGGCTGTGGGAGGATGTGCTTGCAGCAGTGGTTTCAAGGCTTTGTTGTTTATTTAAACCACTGGACAGCATTTACAAGTCCTGGCTTGGAGGCCAGGTTGCATCCCATACCAATTACAACCGTGTCTCTGGGGGGTGGGAACCAGGCACCCCCAGGTGATTCCAATGTGCAGCCAAGTTCCAGAACCAGTAAGCAAGAGGAGCAATCCTCATCCCAGGCCACTCATTTAAATCATCTGCATGCTTTAGGAAATCCCAGTATCAAAAGCAACAAAACAATGCAGGGTCCCACTCCCAGACATTCTCATTTAATTGGCCTGGACACTGGGATTTTTTTTAAAGTCCCCCAGGTAGGATTTTAACAAGCAACCAGGGTTGAGAAGCTCTGAGCTGGAAGGTGATGACGGATCATAGCCAGGTGGTGGTCCCCTTCACCATAACCCAGTGATTCTCAAACCTTGGTGGATCTTATTTTTGTAAGGCGTGAGCCGTCTCACATGCCCTGAAGTTTTGTAAACAGGATACTTATTTTATTTCTCCTCCTACCTCAGCCTCCCAAGCAGCTTGAACTACAGGCACATGCCACCAGGCCAGGCTAATTTTTGTAGACACAAGGTCTCACTATGTTTCCCAGACCTGCCTCCACCTCCTGGCCTCAAGCAATCCTCCCAAAGTGCTAAGATTCCAGGCAAAAGCCATCATACCCAGCCAGGATCCTAGTTTTGCATTTTCAAGGGAAGCATATACTTGAAAGAGTATTGTGGCCGATCGGTCTTTTATAAAATTAGGAGGCTGTGAGTATAATCACCACCTCTCACTGGCTGGGCTCCTTGAAAACCGTTTTGCCATAGTGAAGCTTCACTGTGTTAGTGTTTGTGTTCCTATGTGCTGCACTTCCCTTTTTGAAATTAGCTCAGTCGTACCCGCCTCTCTGGAATCACAGCAGACACTGGCATTTACTGTAGCAGGACATGTTTTATAACATTGGAAGCCAAGGACAGGACCACCTTCCCTGTGGCAGCAAACACTCCTCTGCCAGGCTCTTTGGGAATAATGCTGCTTTTTCAGGGAGTGCGTTTTCACCCGTGTTATGTTCATATTTGAGTAATGATGAGAAATTTCCTAACAGCAAGTACAGTACTTTAGATTTGTCTTTCTCCCTAACAACTCATTGAACTTTCAATTCTTTCTCTGTGTTGCTGCATGAGCTTGTTCTGAAGTTAGGGATGTAGGAAGAGATGAATGTGTTCTTTCATGTATGTGCGCTGCATATGTGAGTGTCTACTGTGTGCTAGGTTTTGCTGCTTTGTAAATAGCAGACATCCCCTCCATCCAGTGGCTCCCTCTTGGTGGTGGTAGCACTGGGTGCTAGGGTGTCCAAAGAAGGAATGTTTAACCTAGTCTAAGAGTGTCCCAGAAGGCTTTCTGTAAGTGATGACACCAGAGTAGGATCTTAAAGACTAGGGAGAAGAATAGGCTGGGTGTGAGATGGGGACAGATTGCATTCTGGACAGAGGGGCAAATCCATGTAAATTCGGGGAATTGTAAGAAAGCCTGAGAGGTGAATCAGAACAGCCTGGGTGCAATGCCCTAATGGGCCCACAAGGAATGAGGCTGAAGAATTAGGGAGGGCCAATCATGAAGGGTCTTTCGTAACATGCAAAAAGACATGTATAACACGCCAAAGAATTTTCCCAAATGTGATGGAAAGTCATTGAAGGCTTTTGAGAAGAGGATCAAATATAATCCAATTTGAGTTTTAAGAAAACCACTTTGGTGGCAGTGTGAAGAATCAGTTTGAGGGAGAAGAGATGAAAGCAGTGGCTCTTCACCTTGAATGCCCTTTGGAATCATCTGGAGAGCTGTCAAAAAAAAGCCATCAACCAATGCCCGGGCCCCAGCCTCAGAAATTTGAATGTAATGAGATTGGGGTGTGACCTGGCCATCAGGTTGCTAAAAGTTCTCTGTGATGGTCAATATTCTGGGTTATCTTGCCTGGACCGGGGTGCCCAGACATTTGGCCAAATATTCTGCGTGTGTCTGCAAAGGTATTTCTTGTTGAGATTAACATTTGAATAGGCAGGCTGGTGGCCAGGATGCAACCATCAGCCCACTCCGTAATGTGGGTGGGCCTCATCCAATCCAGTTGAAAGCCTAAATGGAATGAAAAGTTAGAGTAAGAAGGAGCTCCTCCTGCTTGAATGCTTGAGGGGGACATTGGTCTTTTCTGGTCTTTGGACTTGGACTGAAACATCGAGTCTTCCTGGGTCTTGAACCTACCAGGTTTGTTTGGAACCTATACCACCAGCTTTCCTGGTTCTCAGGCCTTTGGACTTGGACTGGAACAATCCCCTTTGCTCTCCTGGGTCTCCAGCTTGCCATCTGCAGGTCTTGGAATTTAGCCTCCATAATCATGTGAGCTAATTCCTTATCTTTGTGTGTGCGTACACACATATTCAATGATTCTATTTCTCTGGAGGACTCTATTAAATTATCCAACTGATTCTAATGTGTGGCCAAAGTTGAAAGCCACAGCCCCTTGCAGAGAGGTCAGGTGGAGGCAAAGGCGATAATCTGAGTAATGAAATGAAGGCATCTCCTGCACTAAGGCAGCAGTCAATGGGGGGGCAGAGGACAGGACCATTGCTGATGGCAGGTGAGGCTGGGAGAGGAGTCAAGTGAACTCCCTAGTTTGGTTTCTGTAGAGGAGGAAGGTAGGGGTATGATTCCCCTGGGTGGGACCCAGGAGAAAAAAAGCAGGTTTAGGGGTGAAAAGAAGGAATCTGTTTTGAAATTGTCAGGCGCCTACATAAATGTGGCCAATAGACATTTGGTGACCAAAAGAGGGCTTGGTTCCTGAGTCAACAGCATAGAAAGAGTGGCTCACGTCCCAGGGTTGGGCAATCTGCCCACAGCAGGATGTTTGGAGAGAGAAGCCTGGGAAAGGCTGTTAACTGGTGAGGAATGGATGGAGGAAGAGGAACCAGGAAAAGAGGCTGAGAAGGGGGCCAAAGAGTCTGAAGAGCTGTAGGGAGACTGGGTTTCAAGGCACGGGTGAGCAACACTGTAAAGTGCTCTGGAGCACAAGCTGGATTGGGCCTGAAATTCCTGGACTGGGAAATTGGAAAGCCAGTGTTAGCTCCAGATGATCCATTTCAACAGAGTGGGGAAGGTAGAATTGAGGTAGTGATAGATTACATAGAACTGATGAAATGAAGTAGAGAAGCTCCAAGTGTGGGTTTGTTCTTCCACGCAGTCAGGCTGTGAGGAGGGGGAGAGGCTGGAGAGAAGCTGGAAGGGGACCCAGGATCAGGGCCAGTTTCTCAGCACAGTGGCTGTAGGACAGGAGGGTGCCGAACAGGTTTTACAGTTGAGAAAAAAGAGCTGGGGAAGGCAAAAGGTAGGAGCTATCGAGGAGGGGTGATTAATGCATTGGGGGCCCGTGGAGGCCAAAAGGAAGAGGAAGCCCAGCCAGAGCCTGGCAGAAACCTCAGGCTTGGGTGGAGGGAAGAAGGTTATAGTGGCAGGTGGGGGGTAGGAGGTTGAGGATGTCACTGCTATTTGGATTGAGAAAGGGAGCTAGCTCGCTGAGGCTTATAGACAGCTCCCAGAGCCCATGGTGGCTGGGAGCACCTTGGATGCTATTACCGGTATGCAGTACAGTTGAAGTGCGCCAGGGTGCAACCCTCAGCCCAGGTGACAGGCCCTTAACCCTCACCTTCCTCCATCCAGCCCCATTTTTACTCCCAGCTCCATGCTCCATGTTCTACAGCCTCTCCACATCAAGTGGGCTAAAGGCAGCAGCATGGCGTCACCCAGGAACTCATTAGAAAGACTGTCTCAAGTCTCATTCAGAACTTCTGAATGAGAACCCGCATGACACAGGTCCCCAGGTGATTGGAACACGTTATGCTTCGATAGCCCATGCTCTTGCCTTTTCCAACTCTAGTACTTGTGTCCTTCTGACTGTGCTGTGAAACGCTGTTCACTCTGCTTGGACCACTTGCCTCTCATTCTTTCTAGACAATTCGACTCTTCTTTAACACTGTGTGATGTTAGCTCCTCTCTGACTGACCTGGCTGGGAGAGCTGTTTGCTGCCCTGAGTGAGTTTCCATCAGCTTCATCAGAGTGCCACCCTGTTGCTTGCCCTTATCCTCAGCACTGGCACATGAAGTCAGTACTCTGTAAGGTGTTTACATGTTCACTGAATGAAAGTCGGGCTCCCTGATTTCCAGCTACATGTCCTAGTCCAAGCCTCCTGGACCATTTTCTACACATGGAAAATCATGCCTGTTTAAAAAAAAAAAATTCTATAATTTAAGCCCAAACACCTCACCCTACTTGTGCCTGGTGTTACCCCTCAAATCTGGTAAATCATTAGGTTTGTTGTTTTCTATTAAAATTTACAAAGCTATATCTCACCCTTTCAAATTATTTTACATGCGACATAAAGTTCCGATCCTGGGTCCAAACCTTGGTCAGTTCTTTTCCTAAATGGCTACAAAGAAATGAATTTCAAAACATTGGAAGTTTATTAATTACTGAATTTTCCAAGCATGAAAACCCTCTCTATTTGGTTCCGAGCATGAAAGCTGTTTTCTATTATAGCAAGGAGAGTTCACTAAATTACAATTGTCTATGACATTTTTCATAATCTACTCTGTAAATTCCTAGATAGGAAAATCAGGTCCTTTGCCTTTTTTCCTATTTCTTTTGGGGCTTGACACACGGGGCTTAATAAGTGTGCTTCTGAAGCAATTGAAGAGATTTTTTTCCCCTACTTTACCTAGCACAGATACTCTGAGCCAAGAAGCCTGTGTAAACTGTGGGCAGCCTGCTGAGCTGAGCACCTCCTCAATGTTTATCTCCTCCTTCCAGTAAGACTCCCTGTCTTAGGAGTCGTCCTTTCCAAATCTAGGATTCATGGCTAGTCACTAATGCCTATTACTTGCTATACTATTAAAATAACCTGGAACCCAGAAGCTTCTGGAAGCAGAGAGAAAGCTGAGCAACCCACCTTCATGTCTCTCAAATGCATCATCTTGTTAATCAGGTTAGGCCCTGAATAAATAGCTTCTTCTCCCCCACCACCCATATCTCAACATTTCCAGAAATGCTAACACTTAAACTACGTCCCCTCTGTCCCAAGCTCATTAGGACCTGCCAGTCACACTGAGTCAGAAAGGTTCTGATCTCTGTGTCACAAATGTGGCCTTAGAAACTGTAAACATTTAGGAATTCACAACAAAAAAGCACGCAGCCTTAAAAAATAAGAATTTGTCAAGAGACTCAGTCATGCGCCTCAGTGCATCTGGATGAGGCGTATAGGATTCCTTCAACCAAATCAGGACATGGGGTAAAAGAGCTTCCCCCACGAGGCTCCAGTCTAGCACTTTTCACGTATTCTCATTTCCTCTTCACAAAAGATGACAAAGCAGGTATTGCTAGTGTCATTTTACAGATCAAGTAACTGAGGCTTAGAAGGCTAAGAAACTTACCAGAATATCAGAGCTAGTGAAGCTAAGAAGGATGATGCTTCTGAAGGGGTCACATTCCGCCTACCTCAAATGCTGTGCTTTTGTTATTATTATTGCACTGGATCAGCATGAGTCCCATTTTTCTGAGAACATGTCCTTTATATAACAAAAAAGAAGCCCTAAAAGGCTTTCCTACCAAAAAATCTTATTCCACTTATCTCTTATGGCAATTGAATTCCATGAGAGAATTCCCAAATTACCTACTCTTGGGCACTAAGGCACCTGAATCTCTCTGTTAGCATGCCAACGTTTTCTGCAATAGAGAGAATTCCAAGTTGGAACTCATGAAATGCTTAAAAAGTGTTTATTTTATCCAAAGCCACACGGTAGATGCCGTGGGGAAACACACTCAAAAATCCTACAATTTAAGGTTTTTAGTTGTTGGTTTTTTGTGTGTGATTTTTTTTTTTTTTTGAGACGGAGTCTCACTCACTCTGTTACCCAGTCTGGAGTGCAATGGTACAATCTCGGCTCACTACAACTTCCGCCTCCTGGGTTCAAGTGATTCTCCTGCCTCAGCCTCCCAAGTATCTAGGATTTACAGGCACCCATCACCATGCCCAGCTAAGTTTTGTATTTTCAATAGAGATAGGGTTTCACCATGTTGGCCAGGTTGGTCTCAAACTCCTGACCTTCAAGTGATCCACCTTCCTCAGCCTCCCAAAGTGTCAGGATTACAGGCGTGAGCCACCATACCTGGCCACAAGGTTTAAACAACAGTTCAAGATGGTAACCAGCCCTTCACAAGGTGAACTGTCAAATAAATGTTCTACCCAATTTCTATAGGAACTCAGACATTACACCCTTGTTGGGCATCTTGGCAGCTCCAAAGAATGGATTTCAGTAAAGTATTTTCTGTCATCTACCCTTAGGAAAGAAGCCTCAGTGTTTTCAAGGGAAGGAAAGCCAAAGAGGCCTTTGAGGAGTCATCCCTATGAAGCTGTGCTTAATCAGGATGGAAGGCCTGGAGCGGTCAGTAGAGTTGTCCCAGTGGGGGTAGATTAAGGAGGCTGTGTGGAGGGGGAGGATTTGAAAAGTCCATTTTGGATGTGCCTGTACCACATAGCACTGTATGCACAATCAGATCCTATCACCTTAGCTACCTCAAAGACTCAAACACTCCAGGTAGGATGAAAATCAGGCCTGGTACTTAACAGCCTTTGTTTAGTGCACAAAGTACTAGCAATTAGAATCACCTGGTGATCCCCAACCCCTACCTAGGCCACTGCTTTCTTAGACTCATATGTGCAAGGAAAGAACTTGCTCAGAGCCCGTTGTGTCCTGGGGCCAGTGTGTACCAGCTAAGGAGAGTCAACTGTGAAATAGGAATTTTTGTGAGCTAGTTGATTAACTATTGATAATTGGTCATGGTGGGAGAATTTACACTATGGAAATTGGCAAAGGTTACAAATCAAAGCATTTTATTTTGGGGGCAGAGCCAGTTTGCCAGCATACCACTACTTAGAGCATCTATATACTGTCTCTCTGGTTCGTATATTTACATAAATAAACTCTGTGCCGTTTGGAAAACCTCAAGTTAAAAATGATATGCTTAATGTATTTGACAGTTTGGGTGCTCAGTTGTAAGAGGCCAAGGATGTGTTTGCATTGAACAACTTTTCTTGAAGGGTCACTAAGGTCTCTATATCAAATAGGGCAGTAGATCTCAAAGTATGACCCTGGACCAGCAGCATCATCATCCTGTGAGAACTTGTTAGAAAGGCAAAGTCTCCCATTTCACTCCAGATCTGCTGAATCAGAAACTCTAGGGTTGGGGCCCAGCAATTTATGTTTCAATAAGCCCTCCAGGTGGTTCTAATGAACACTCAAGTTCAAGACACTTAATCTCTCCCCTAAAAGTAAAACAAACTTTCACCTCTTACCATTTATATGTTATATTCACATTATGCACAATCATGTCATCGACAAATTATCAGGTGGTTAACTAAGTACCTTTTTATCTTAGCTCTGTGTTATAGTCAGCCTTGAAGTTAGCCTCCAGGACTAGCCCTGGTATTCATGCCTTTATTTAATATCCTCCCACACTGAATCACTGGAGATCTGTGTGACCAAAAGAGCACTCAGAAATACTAATGAGTGACTTCTGAAGCTGGATCATCCAAGGCATCAAAGCTTCCATTGATTTCCGTGGGTCCTTGCTTTGAGGGACCCAGCCACCAAAGTATAAAGATACTTAAATAGCCCTACCAAGAATAAAACAGAGACACCAGCAGCCCCAGCACCAACTTGCCAGCTGTGCAAGTGCACCATCTTGGAAGCGGACCCTAGAGCCCCAGGCAAGTCTTTGGATGATGGCAGCCCACACTGACTTCTGACTGCAACCTCATGAGACACCCTGAGCCAGAGGAGGCCAACCAAGTCCTTTCTGCATTGCTGACCAAAAGTAACTATAAGAATTAAGGCACTAGGTTTCGGGTAATTTGTTTCACAGCAATAGATTACCAATCTATTCTGTTTTAAAAGTGGTTGGAGGTAGAAGTGAATGTGGCAGCCATGCGTGGAGTTTGAATGGTACAAAGACGTATGAAATTATGTCTTTTCCAGAATTAAGCTTACTGTTTATGTGGGAGACATGTATGCACTAAAAAGTTTGTAAAGCATTACTTATTGTTGATTTAAGAGAGAATGCAAATCTAAGAGGAGAAAATGCTGGTGTAAATCCTTTGAGAAATAAGCCATGCTGCAAAGTCAAGTTTCTTCTCCCCCTTTAAGCCCTGCCAACATTTTAATCTGCCCTCTCTTTAAATATATGACATACTTCCTTGACTTTTTGAGCAGAGTGAATAGGAAGTGCTTTTGCTGATGGGGCAGGATTGCTGTTGTGAAGACCAGTTTATGGAGGCACGCAAGGTGTCACTGTCGCTGTCAGCTGGGGACCCAGGGCTGCACATCAGTGTGGCCTCCAGCCTACCTGTGTCTCAAGGACAACAGACAAGATCAACTTCTGGCTTCAAGGGTCTACATAAATCCCCTCATTCATTTCTCACTGCAAACCCATGAGCATCCCATTTTCCTGGCATGAAAACTGCAGCTTGAAGCAGATGAGTGAGATGACCCAGATAATAAGTGGCAGAGCTGTGACTGTTGACTCTGAGCCCATGCTGTTTGTAATCTAGCACATGGCCTTCATGGACTCTCCCTTTACTCAGATAAGCCTTCGCTATCAGCTTGCCTAACATCATACCTAAAGGTAACGCATGTTAATTGTACAAAATCCAAAAGTACAAAAGCCAGGCTCTCCAGTCAGCCGTCAGTTCTCTTCTCTGAAGGCCAGCACGGCTCCCAGTTTTCCATGTCCACCGACTATCTTCAGCTTGCTATGAATCATTAGGTTTTCTCCCCAGGGCCGAGGAAAGCACAGAAGTTTCAGACCCTCAACTGTTAGAGGAAGGCTATACTTCTGCAGTGTGAATGAGGGAGGTGGAAGCTACAGCAGCCTCATCTCCATAGGGGCTGGTTGCCCTGCAGGAAATCATGCTTTTCTTTGCTGTGGCAACAAGCATCTTTTGACTCCACAATACTCATGTCCTCTGTGACCAACACACTGCCATCAGGGACCACCAGCCCCTGATGTCACCTGGTGGTGTTTTGTTCAGGCAGAGTAAAGGACTCATCCTCACTGGGTCAAGATTCAGCTTGTGGGTTTCAGAGAGGCCTTCTGCCGAGGCAGGATGACAAGGCAGGTGGTCTGGATTCAGGTTCCAGGTCTGGGAACCAGAGCTAAGTCAGTCCAGCTCTTGGGACCTTATACTGGGCCTACTCCAGAGGGCAGTTGACTCAGTGAGGACAGCTGTGCCTGTCCCCGCACACCCCTGTGAGCTCTGTGCTCACTCAGGGCAGCCACCATTCAGCCTTGTGAGGGTCTCTATGCTTGTTTGTCTCATCCAGTGGTGTGTCCCTTGAAAGCAGGGACTGTGTCACTCCCCATTCTCTCCCCATTTTACACAGCACTTGACATGTGGTAGATGTTCACTCAAGACTTCTCAAATCTTTTAACATACATCTAGCAGTGTGTGTATATATACATATAAACAAACACACTCACACATATGTGCATATTCATATATATGTATCTATACAGTATCTGTGGGGGGAGGGGTATTGGTTCCAGGACCTTCTCAGGATACCAAGGTATATCAATATACATGCGGCTGGGCACAGTGGCTCACGTCAGTCCTTTGGGAGGCCAAGGTGGGTGGATGACTTGAGGTCAGGAGTTCGAGACCAGCCTGGCCAACATGATGAAACCCCATCTCTACTAAAAATACAAAAATTAGCTGGGCATGGTTGTACACATCTGTAATCCCAGCTACTTGGGAGGCTGAGGCACGAGAGTCACTTGAACCTAGGAGGTATAGGTTGCAGGGAGCTGAGATTGTGCCACTGCACTCCAGCCTGGGCAACAGAGCAAGACTGTCTCGAAAAAAACAAACAAAAAAACCAAATACACACACACACACACACACACACACACACATCACACACACATATATTACATATTGATATGCTACTGTGGTTTGACTTAATGGAATTCTAGGCACAGGCAGTATTTTAAAATTACATATTTTATATTATGAGACTTAAAGGCTTGCCAGTGTTTACAAAATTCAAGGATGCTTAAGTTCCTAATATAAAATGGTATAGCATTTGCATATAACCTACATACATCCTCCTGTATATTTCAAATAATCTTTAGATTATTATGTGTTAGGCTGTTCTTGCATTGCTATAAAGAATACTCAAGATTGGATAGTTTATAAAGAAAACAGGTTTAATTGGCTCTGTTCTGTAGGCTGTAAAGTAAGCATGGAGCTGGCATCTGCTTGGCTTCTAAGGAGGCCTCAGGAAGCTTCCAGTCATGGCAGAAGGAGAAGGGGCATCTCATAGGGCAGAGTGAAAGCAAGAGAGTCGGTGTGGTGTTGCACACTTCAACAACCACATCTCAAGAGAGCCCACCATCATGAGGACAGCACCAAGCCATAAAGGATCTGCCCCCATGACCCAAACACCTCCGAGCAGGCCCACCTCCAACGCTGAGGACTACAATTCAACGTGATATTTGATAAGGACATACATCCAAAACTATTAATATATCAAATATCTAAAACCATGTAAACACTATGTAAATATTGTTATGCCATATTGTTTCAAAGAATAATAACCAGAAAAGTCTATACATGTTCAGTATAGATACACTTTTTTCCAAATATTTTTGATCCGCCATCCTGTTGGTTGACTCCACAGATGTGGAACCCACAGCTACAGAGGAATGACTGTCTACTCATCCTATTGGTGCGGTTTCTCTGCAGGACCCTGACTAATACACTCCCCAAGTCCTGTGCCCCAAATGTTTTTTCTTATTTGTCCGTTGATGGATCCCAACTGCCTAGAAGAGAACCGAGCACAGAGTTGTGCATTGCTGTTTGACTTAACAGAATTCTAGGCGTAAGCAGCATTTTAAATTTATGTCTTTTATATTATGAAATTTAAACACTTGTCAATATTTACTTTCAGTGAACTTTTCATAAAACTTCTCCTCTTGACCTACATTTTAGAAGTTGAATTATAGTGCAGATAAACTGTTTCAGGCATTTATTGTTTCCACAGGTTGGGCTCTATAAATGTCTGGCAATGGAATTACTTTGTTATCCTCAGATAAGCCTTTGGTTGGAAAATAATCTTCCACTAAAGGTATAAAGATATTACAGAATCAGACACCACAAAATTCTACTGCCCATCCTTGCATCAAGCTTGTACTCCAAATATATCACATATATATGGGAAATGTTGACTTTTTTAGGGTGATATGGAGCCCTCAGCATTAGAAACTCCTGATTATGTGCCAAGCCCTGGGGGAATGGGTAATGACTAAGCTAAGCCTATAAGGGACATCCTTTTTCCTGCTTTTCCAACTTTGCATCATGGCCAATTCTGGCCAGCGAGATCTAAACAGAAGACTTCTTGGATATACCTGGGAAAGTTCCCCTCCCCACCCCCAATAACAAAGAAGATGCAGTTTGCTCCCTCCCTGTATCAAATGCAGACATGATGGCTGGAACTGTGCCAGTTGTCTTATGACTGAGGCAAAGGATGAGATAATCAGACATCAACTCTAATATCACTGAGCTGCTGCACCAAATCCAAACCCTCCTACTTCCAGAATGCTTGTATTGTAAAAATGAACTTATATTATTTCAAGCAGCTGTGGTCAGTTTTTCTGTTTCTTGTAACCAAAAAACTGTATTACAATCACCAAACTTATTGCAACAGAAAATGCAGTCAGTGGTCTGCCTCCACCTAAACCACAAGAAACTACTATAGTTGGTCTTCTAATATTTTAACAAAGCCCCTTTTCCAAAATTACACATGGTAAAATCTATGGGAAATGCTAAAATTCACCAAAACTGCCCAGGTTAATCAGCATTACAAAAACATTCTGGACAGAAATACAGCAAGATGTAACGGAATAATCACTAATGTGAGAATCAGGAACAGTACATTCAAGCTCTAGCTATCAATAACACCACTACTACTTTTTGCTGGACTTCATTTTATCACTTACAGAATGAAGTTAGACTGGATAGCTCCTGGAGACTCCTTCAGATCTGACATTCTATGTAAACTATAAACTGAAATAAATTATTTTCAAAGCTCACAAAATTTTTCTGTAGCTTCCTAATTTGCTGGCTGCTTTCCAACCACAATAGTTGACATTCTAAAGCCTTGGATAGGTTTGAAAGGACAAAGCCATGCCTTTGCTCATAAATGTGCCCTGTCTTTTCAAAGTGCATTGGAACAAAGACAGTGGCAACTTCGTACCATGGAAGCAACAGATGCAACACAGAGGGCAAGTGTGCCATCCAGGAGGTAAGTACCTCCATTGTACATGCTGTTCCTGGTACCCAAAGACTCGGGTTTGCCATCTTCCAGAACTGCTGAGCCCCGAGGGTACTGACCCAACGCCTCCTTATATTCATCCTTTTCATGTTAGCTAACATCCATCTTCTCTTTTTAAAATTAGCGTAATCTTTTTGCGCTTCTGTCCTTGATCTTTCACTAAAGGGAAGCTAAATTATCTACTATAGATGGCTCTCTCAGTACTTAACTCTATTATGCTATTTGCATATTCATTGTCTGGACCGCAGTGTTTTATCCTGCCATGATTTAGCTTGTTTTGTGCTATCCAGTGAATTCTGAACCGGAAAATAGAGCTGAATGATTTGGTGGGCTTTCAGGAGAGTACTCTGTCTCCCTTTTGTCTCTCACCAACTCATACAGACTCATGTACATGCACCTAAGTCCTCCTTAAAAATGTAAAGTGGATTATTTCACAGGTTGTTTATGAGCATCCCAAAAAGACACACTGATCTCTTGGTATCAGCTAACAATGAAGAAGTCATGTTCTGGGCCATTCGTTATATGAGACTCTTAGGGTGTGTATCTTAGAAAGTCATCCCGAAGCTCTTAATGACAGAAATCATCCACAAAGTGAGAGGGTGAAGGAACCAGGTGAGGATTTTGATTTTTTTTTTTTCCTTTTCAGTTGTGTTAAACAGCAATATGGACACCGAGACTCTGAAGGAAACCTGTATATGGTGAGCAAAGTTTAGAAAACCAATGCACGGCCTTAATCGACACAGTAGACCTCCCTTAAATGCTTACCATGTACAGGCTTGGGGTGTGGTATGTTCTGGGCACTGAAGGTGAATTAGCCTTTGCCCTGAATTCAAAGATATCGCAGTCTGATAGTCTCACAAGTAGACACCACAGACCTCTGTGTGCTCATTTCTCTATGACAATCTAGGCTCCACTGTCTGCCTCCTGCCCATGAGAAGTTCCTAGTCAAGCTTATGGAGGTACATTTGACATACCATTAAGGAGAGAAGAGAGGACATTAGCTGCTCTGAATTTAGGAAGGAGGGAGCATTTAATTTGAGGTAGTAACATAAGAAAAAGACTGAACATGACATAGTCCCATGGGAGAGTGGAGGAATGATGTTCCTTCATTCGTCTGTTCATTCAATCACTTATGAATGGTAGGACACTATTCTAGGCACTGGTACTGTAGGCAAGGGTGAGATAGACTCAGCCTCTGGCCTTATTAAGCTCACATTCTAATGGAGACATAGACCAAACAATCACAAAATCCATGCTTTTGCTTCCTTATTTTTAAAAATATGTTTAATATATTAAAAAACAGATATTTTGTAAATATGGTATATAAGGCATTTACTGAATGCCAGAGAATTCACCACCCAATACACAACTAGATTTACACCTAAGTGAATGATTCATTGTTTAATTATAGTTGGGATGAGTGCTTAGATGGAGATATGTGTGTGTGTGTGTGTGTGTGTGTGTGTGTATGTGTGTGTGTGTATATATGTGTGTGTATATATATATACACACACACATGTGGGGTGTATACACACATATATACATATATACACATGTATGTATACATATATGTATATATACACATATATAAGTGTTTATGAGCATCCCAAAAAGTATTTATATACACACCTATATATACACATGTATATACACATATATATACACATATATATGTGTATATATGGGTATGTATATACATACCCATATATCTGTGACAGTGAATCACAGGGAATCTGGTCTATTCTAGGGGTTCCCTAAGAAACATTTGTTGAGCAATGTGAATGTATAGGCAGGCAGGAACTTTGAAAGATAACCCAGGAACAGAATTTAGACTTCATAATGATAGGAGTAATAATAATAATTTCTTGGGTACTTATTATATGTTTTACTAAATGCAGTACATATTTATTTGACCCCTATAACAAAACACAGAAGATCTTGCTTTCCCTATTTTGCAATTGAGGAAACAGACTCAGCAAGGTTGAGTAATATGTGCAAGGGCATATTGCTGGTAAATTGAGGAGCTGCCATGTGGGAAGAAGGGGCAAGAAATGAGAAAAATTAAATTTGCTGGCTTAGCAGAGTTAAATTCCTTTCACTTGACTGTTTTCTAAATGGTGCACTTACAAATACATATTTATTCACTAAGTCTATCCATTAGGCATCTAATACAGGATACCACGAGAGCTCAGGAAGATGGTCTAACTCCCAGGGTGGATGAACTTTTAGCTCAGTTTATAGCCAATTAGTGCTGGGAGCCAATAGGATTTCTTCCTATGAAAAGTTGAGTTAGTTTCCCATCAAAATATTATTTAAGGGCCGGGCACGGTGGCTCACGCCTGTAATCCCAGCACTTTGGGAGGCCGAGGCAGGTGGATCACGAGGTCAAGAGATCGAGACCATCCTGGTCAACATGGTAAAACCCCGTCTCTACTAAAACTACCAAAAAAATCAGCTGGGCATGGTGCTGCTTGCCTGTAATCCCAGCTACTCAGGAGGCTGAGGCAGGAGAATTGCCTGAACCCAGGAGACGGAGGTTGTGGTGAGCCGAGATCGCGCCACTGCACTCCAGCCTGGGTAACAAGAGCGAAACTCCGTCTCAAAAAAAAAAACAAAAAAAATATTGTTTAAGGATAAGACCCCAAGTGGAATGTTCCAGAAGACCTTTAGCAATAGTGCACTGTATGTTATTTAAACTAAAAACAATGCTGTGAAAAATTGCACTTCAGCACACGCAGCACCAAATGGAATTGAATTGGCCAGCTGAAAAGGAGACACGATGATTGAAATATTTTCCAGACTATTACATCCTTGAAGGGTTTAAACAGGAGGAAGACAGGGAAGGGGAGGAGGATGATTTAGGGTACTTCATTGAAGAACAACAGGATTAAATTAACCTTGGGAAGGGGGGTAAGAGGGAAGCGTGGCTGGGAGAAGCATTATGCAAGATGCGAGAAGCTTCCTGAAGGAGAAGTGTGCTGGGCTGCAGAATTTTCCAGCCCAGCAAGGCAGGCAAAGCCATCTATCATAAAAGTCATTTACAAGCAAACTTGACAAATTACTGAGAAAATACATTATGGGCCACATTCCTAAACAGCCTTAGGAATGGACTAACTAATAGGTCTTTTCTATGCCTAGTTCATGAAAAACTGATACTTCTTTAAGATTTTTATTTATGTTTATATTTTTGGAGGCTCTTTTCCTCCACTTTAAAATGGATCAACAAATAAGTTACCAAACTTGGTGTGTAGGTGTCTTAGTTACAGCACTAATAAAATTTCAACTCAGGGAGGGAGATAGATTGCATTACAATTTTAAAGGGTCTATTAATTGAACTATCATATTAATAAGGCCGACTTCTTAATCCTAGTTTACTTATAATTTTCAGTCAGGCTGCAGAAATTCTAAATTATACAACGCAGCTGAAAGATTAAAGAAAATTTATAGAATTAAAAACCAGCCAACCTAAACATTTATTTTCTCAATATATTGAGAAAGATAAAAGGTGTGCCTGTAGGGGAAAGGGTAGGTGTGACAGTGCCAGCTTTGCTGGGCCTGGAAATTGTCTGTAAACCTCCCCAGCCATCCTTACTGCTTTGCAATTTCTGAGATCTCACCCAGCTCCTGATTCACATGACCAGAATTAATGTCTGTGCATTGCTGCCCCCTGCTGGATGTATGGAACCCATTTTTGTCTAGGGCCCAGGAAAATGCCATTTGCAATTTCAATTACTTTTCAATTCCTTTTTCTCCCATCCCCCACCTGAAATAGCACTCCTCCCTAAGGAGTTTGTTAGGAGACCATTCTATCTGAGCTAATGGGCAAACATTCCTTATAATGCAATTACTGGGCTTCCTCATACAGTAACCCCATTGACCCTCCAATGGTGTGGCTTGCCAGAGGCAATAGAAAATAGGAAACAGTGTCTTGCTGCTCCAAGGACCACTTTTTGAAGATACTCCCTTGAATTAACATTAATTCAGGCACGAGTGGTTTCTCTTCTCAGAGGATCCAGGGGCAGAGCCAAAATGTCAGCCAGCCCTTTCCTCCCTCCCTCCCCTTCATTTGGTATTTGTATATGATGCCTTTTTTTTTTTTTTTTTGCTGTGGGGCTGCTGCATCTTGGAGACTAACACCTCTCAAATGCCACCACAGATGGAGGCTCTCCCTCCCCAAGCCGCAGAGGCCCCAGAGCTATCAAGGAATCCCCAGGGTGCCAGAGTCCACTGAGATCTGACAGCTGGAACAAGTTGCCTGTTTTATAGGCAGACTCCTAGAATGTGGCATAATCAGAAAGAGGGAAGAAAAAAAGTGATTTTGGTTGAAATGACCACATCTTCACTGTGCTGGTGACAGGAATACTGGGTAGACAAGCCCCAGGCCCCTTCTCTTAGGCAGCTTACAGTTTATTGGTCAGTTCTTAGTATCCTGTCCATATCAGCTAGGCTGGACTAGGACTTGTGGTCTCAGGACTAGTCTTAACCCGAGCGCTTCCAGCAACCTTGCCCACATATTTCTTTCTCAGAGTTTCTCTGCCTGTCCCTCAATCTGTCCAGTCCTTGTCCCCACTACAGCCAGGTTCCACTCTTGCTGTGCCTTGTGGGGCCTCTTGTTATAAACCAGTGGTTTCAAAATTCACTGGGGACTTGTCCGAAATGCAAATTCTTGGGCCCCAGCCCAGTTCTACTGAATTACAACTCTAGGGTGGGGCCCAGTAATCTGTGTTTAACAAGCCCTGAGAGTGATTCTGATGCAGTTCTCAAGTTTGAGAACTGTTGCTATAAATAAATCCCATTTTTCTCCACTTAACAACTCCTAACCAAAAATGTCTCTTGGCTAAGTCTCATGAATGCTGATGGAAAAATACATTAAGAAGCCTCATAAAATATTCTTCATGCCAGTTATGGATATTGATGGCCTAGTCATCCTCAGAGGTTTAGACTGAATATGAAACCTCTTGAGTAACCTTCCCCTCATCTGCCAGCCTCTGATCAGGACAACTCAATCATGTCCTCTCTCCTTTGTGGGTCCTCCACACTAGTTGAGAGCAGTGATCAGACTCTTATCATCCTTTGTTATGCAAACTTAGTTTTGGACCAGTTTATCTGCATCACCTGGGAGCTTTCTAGAAATGCAGAATCCCAGGCCTGCCTCCGGTCTAACTAATCTGATTCTGCCTTTTAGCAAGGTCTCCAGTTGACTCTTTGGTGCATTGAAGGTGGAGAATTGTCATAATCAGATGCTTACACACACACACACACACACACACACACACACACACACACACACCCATCACATACCATGGATAATAAGATGGTTTTAGAACAATCTGAGTCTTATTCAATTCTGGGTCTTCAGTATTTGGAACAGGGCCAGATATAGTTATTCTTAGCATTAGTGTTTGGTGAGTGAATGATGAGAATGAACAAAGGACTTAATTTTTAACTAGAACATTTGAAGACTAGAATGACTAAATCCAGGAATAAAACTCTAATAGTCTGTTCAAGCACCGTGGTACACAACGGAACATGAGAGAGTTTATGGATGGGGGCCCTGAAATCACATCACCTTCCCATCAATGTTTATAAAGCAGCTGCCTCACATGGACTGCCTGACTGATTTCTCACCCTCTCTGGAAAGGGAGTGAAGATCTGTCCCCTTAACAAGTGACTGGTGTAGAATCTAGAGCAGCCCAAAGTTAGGGAGTCACAGAATGTCCCTCCTAGAGACAAGGCCCTGCCATGGTACAGAAAAGTGTGAGAGCGGCAGGAGGCAGACAAATGCCTAGGCAGATAGGGGTGGGTCCCCAATAAAGCCCAACCTTCAAGCCAAAGACAGTTTAAAGCCTGAAAGCCAAGATACAAGTCTTGGATAAATCCACAGACCTGATGAAGAACCTGTTTTTTCATTTGGTGCAGTTTCCTCTGATTGGTCCCCACCCTTCACCTATTTTACATATATTTACCTTTCCCTAATTGGTTTTTTACACTGTCATGCCCACCTTTGAGTGGTGCCTTTGTTTTAGCCTCTTTTGCATACTCACAAACCAATCAGCATGCACTCCCGTATTCTGAGCCCATAAAAGCACTGGGCCCAGCCACACAGGGAGTGAGACCACCTGACTTCAGGTGGGGGGCCACCCTTGCATCCCTTCTCCATTGAGAGCTGTCTCATTGCTTAAGAAAACTCTTCTCTGCCCTTCTCACCCTTCAATTGTCAATGTAACCTCATTCTTCTTAGACATGAGACAAGAACTTGGGAACCACTGAGCACAGGTATGAGCTATAACACTGGTGGACTAGGTTATACCCAGCCCAGCTGCAGGATGAGTGCAGATCCCATGGCAAGTGTGGAATCTGGGCTGGTGCACAAGCCAGGGATGGCCCAGCAGGCTGAGTGGATAGGGCACTTCCTGCAGCAAGCCTGGGGTGGAGTGAGGCCTGGGCAGGGGCAAGAACAGCTGGAGGTCTCCAGCTCTAAAAGTAGCTGAGAAAAATCCTGCATCAAGGGGGCAAGCATGTGGAGAGCTAAGATGATCACCACATCCTCCAATCCAGCTGTCCTGGGCTGGCAGATCAGGGAATAGAACCCAGACTTTGGACCATGCTACATTTGAAGTACTAGCTTGTCTCAAGATGGCCTGCCTGGCCTCCTAAGCATGAAAATAAAGAAAAATCTTGAGTCCCTTCAAAGGAAATTCTAAGCACCTAGCTAGCCTTGAAAAGTGAACAAGCAAGCTGATCAGCAGGAAGGTAGTAACAACAGTCTCCCAAGCAAGCCCAAGTCACAAGGTGTTTTGCTTTCCTGTAGAAACTAAAAGATAACATCTTAACATATGTTCTCAAGTTGTGAGTTGTTTTTAGAAATCCCCACAAGATGGAAAGAGCTGACCACTACCACTTAATGCTCAGATAAGGGGGAACTGAAAACTGAACTCTGGCTGACATTCTCTGTTCTAAATTTCTTCCTGAGGGGCCTGGAGAAAGTCACACCATGGGCCAAACCAATGTATAACCTCTGCGTAATTGGTTTATAATTTTGTCTGCAACTTCTTTAATGAAATGTACCCCTGCCTTTAAAAACCCTTGCTTGCAAGCCATTGGGGAGTTCAGGTGTTAAATATTAGCTGCCTCTTCTCCTTGCCTGGTCCCCTGCAATAAATTCCCTTTCCTCCTGCTGCAAATCTTGGTGTCAGTGTCCGGCTTTACTGAGCTGGATGAGCAGACCCCAGTTCAGTTCAGAAACAAAGCCCCATTACAAATTCCTTTTCCTCACTATCTAACCTCCATCATCCTTGTGTTTATGATGATTCTAATGTGGCTGCTACAACCTAACCCAGACCAAATAACACAGACTTAAACAAATAGGTTTCTATATCTCTCATGAAAAGTCTGAGCAGGCAGGTGAACTAAGGGTCAAAGTGGCACTGTTCCAGTGATCACCCAGCTTCCCCATCCTCAGTATGTTATTGAAAGGAGTTAGTCAGCTTACTTTAGGAAGACAGTAAGGGAAGGGTCCCTGGAGAACCTCTGACACCTGCCCCACAAGTGCTTACACCAGATGTTTTGTGCAAATCAGGGAAATTGCACAAGGGGCTTGCCTAAACATGCCTACAGTGGAAAATCCCATTCCTTAGCACATGCACAGAGAGGGAAATAAGATGGAGTAGCTCAGTCTAAGGGCCTGGATGCACAATGGAAGAACAGGGTGGAGCTGCAGGAATTCACGCCTTAAACCCTGGTGTTCAACTGTGAAAGGGGCAACCGGAAGTCTGCTTTCAGGACCCTTCTCTTTGCTGTGAATTTTTCTTTTGCTTAATAAATTCTACTCCACTCACTCTTTGATGGCCACTTGCCTAATTCTTCCTGGTCCTGAGACCAGACCTAGCTGAGTTAAGGAACAAAAAATCCTACATCATTATCTCATGCACACAGTGGAAACTGGACACCTACCCCATACTGGGTTCCAGCCCTGGAAAGGTAGAATGATTAGGAAGAAGGCAAGCAGCATCCTTGTAAGGATGGGACTCTGAGCTGCACATAACTGGCCGGAACTCAGACACATGCCTCACTGAGTGGCAAGGAAGGCTGGGAAGCACCAACACTAACTGCATGGCTTTGAGCCAAGCTCAGATAGAGATCTTACTGCCACAGGGAAGGAGAGGAGAGTGGATGTTGAGGGACAATCTGTACCCATAGCCTGTGCTTCTGTTAGGTGAGGCAACTGGGAGCTTGATGTTTCTAAGGATTTTTTGATGTTGTTATAGAGAACAATGGCTACACAGGATGCGGAGGAAAGGACACTAGGCCAGCCTGTGTATAGAACTCACCAGTCCTTGCATTAACAAATACTGAACTTTGTAGCCTCTGTGCCCACAGACCTTCAATGTATATATTTCCTCCTTCCCCTTCCAGGTCTATGATAGGAGGTTCTCCTTGACCTTGCATTTTTTATAGCAGGCTTATAATATTTTCTAGCAGGCCTTAGAAACCAATCTTCTTGGTTGGTAGGAGGGGAATCCAAGGCTCAGAGATGTTAAAGAGTTGGTCCAAGGTCACAGGTTACTGGTATAATGGGGATGAGGAGCCAAGCTTGCCAATGGCCATCTGACATGGCAGGCTTTCCCTTTTGCCTTGCCACCTCACTCATTCATTTCATCCTGCCTTCATTTATTTCTCTATAGTAATAAAGATAGTGACAGCAAACATTTACTGAGCATTTTCTATATTCCGGGCACTATTTTTGGTGCTTTGCATGTATTGTTTCACTGAATCTTCCAATCCACCTGCTATAGATGGAATGTGCCCCCAAAATTCATACGCTGAAACTTAACCCCGAATTTGACAGTATTAGGAAGTGGTACGTTTGGGAGGTGATTAGGTCCTGAGGGCAGAGCTTCATGAATGGGATTAGTGCCCTTATAGAAGAGGCCCCAGTGAGCTGCCTTGCCCCCTCCACCACCATGTGAGGACACGGCAAGATGCCGTATATGAACTGTGTCCCTCAGCAGACACGAAACCTGCTGGCACCCTGATCTCAGACTTCCCAGCCTCCAGGACTGTAAGAAATACATTTCTGTTGTTTATAAGCCACCTGGTCTGTATTATTCTGTTTGATCAGCCTGAACAGCTAAGATACTGCCCTATGAGGAAGACATGACTATGATCGCTACTTTGCTGATGTTACTGAGGCCCAGGATGCACAAAACTTGTCCAACTGCCTCTGCATCCTGTACAGGGGGCCATGGCAATCAATGAGGCAGGATGTGCAAGCCTTCTGCCCACAAATAACCCCACCCTCCTCTGAGGGTTACCCACACTCCTCTTTCCCCTGTTTCCTGGGTTTTCAGTCCACAGACTTTGCCCGCCTGGGTCATTTTCCCTCACTTTTCAGTTTTTAATGAGGAAAGAGAGTTAGTGGTATGGATGATACGAAATCATGGAATATCCCAATGTGTTTTTTTTGCCCTGGAAATTCAGGATATGATTTTTATTCTCCAAAAAGTTTATGATCCCAGTCCAGGCTCAGGCCTGTTATAGAAAAAGCCCATGTTGGCTGGGCACAGTGGCTCACACCTGTAATCTCAGCACTTTGGGAGGCTGAGGGGGGTGGATCACCTAAGGTCAGGAGTTTGAGAACAGCCTGGTCAACATGGCAAAACCCCGTCTCTATTAAAAATACAAAAATTAGCCAAGTGTTGTGGTGCAGGCCTGTAATTTCAGCTATGTGGGAGGCTGAGGTGGGAGAATCAATTGAACCTGGGAGGCGGAGGTTGTAGTGAGCTGAGATTGCGCCAATGCACTCCAGCCTAGGTGACAGAGCAAGACTCTAACCCCCTTCAAAAAAAAAAAACTAATAAAAAGCCCACGTATCCTTAGCTGGGCCCATTTCCCAGAAGGAAAGGGAACCGGGCAAGATGAGAGGCAGGGCAGTGGGGCAAAAGGGCACTACAGAGAAGCCACCAAACCAATGACTCACAGGGAAGCCTGGGGGTTGGCTGTCTATGTGGAGCATCGCCAGTCAGGTTGATTCCCAGGTTTTACAGAAATCTTTTAATTTCAAAGGAGCTCATCTGGAGGACAGAATCCAGCCCCAGCCTAATTTCAATTTCATACCACACCCGACAAAAAGAATGTGGGTGCCCTGGCCCCAGGTCAGCTGGGAAACACAGATCTCAGCTGGCATTTCACTGCAGTAACACCAAGATTGCCTCTAATAGAACACTTGCAGTTGATGGGCAGTGGCTGAGACAAAGTTACAAACCTACCAACCCAGGTGGCTAGGCAAGGGCTATTTTAACATGCTGAAATAAAAATGCTCCTTGGCAGCTTTATCCCCGATCTGCCATCCTAGCCAAGTTCTTAAAGGGTGATGCTCCAGGGTCCAGCTCACAAACACCTGCAATACTGAGGCCTGTGTGGCAGACAGGGGTCTCCACCAGAAGTCAGGTAGCAACGGTGTCAGGAACAGGGAAAACCAAGGAGCCAGTAGACACACTCTGGTCCAGCAGTGCCCCTGAGCACCCCAGTGAGATGGAGATGGCTGAGCTCCTTCCTGACCATTGCTCTCTCCCCCAAGTGCCTCCTCTTCTCCCCTTTCCCTGATGCTGCAGAACCCTGGGGCTCCTGCTGCCTTTCTGCTCTCACAACTAAATCTCGGAGGAGACCCTGCTGTTAGGTTTGCAGGGCTTAGTATGAAAATGTTAAGTTTTATATTTTGTATTGGAAGGAAAAGTTTTCTGCATACGTTAGAGAAATGTTCAGTAACTATAAATGAGTACAAGAAGTTTAGTGGATGGGGGTATGGGAAATTTGGGGAATGGGGGTACAAGTTTAGGAGATGGGGGAGTAGAATTTGAGTGAGGGTAGACACATGGATTTTCTTGGTCTTCCTAATAGCAACTTTCTGTTTTCTGGGCATACATATGTGGGGATTGGAGGGGAAGATATCATTTTGGCCTCTTGTGCCACATGTTTTCTGCATCATAATTATTTGGACTGGGGTTACAGATTCCTCCACATGGGCATCTGATCTGCCTGGAAGCCTCCTATGTAGGCCATATTTCCCGAAGGTGGTCATGGCATTGCCCATCCTGGGCTCCTGTGATGAGATCTTGCCGCATGCTGTCAGAAGATGGAGCCAGTTTTCCTCCCCTATTTTATCTGGGAAGGCTCTGTGACTGCTCTGACAGACAGAATATGACAGAACTGGATGCTCTGGCCACCCCAGCTAAGTTCCCATGGATCAGAGAGGAACCACCCAGCCAAGCACTCCGCAAATTCCTGGCCTACATTATGAACAAATTAAAATTGTCTGAAGTCACTACCTGGGATAGGAGGTACTTTATTCAGTAGCACTAAGTAACTAGAACAACTCCTTTACCCCAAAATATTCTCCCTAAGAATCTAGCACAGGGTGGTAGGGGAGGCCACGATGGCCAAATAGCAACAGCGAAACAGCTCTAGACTGCTGCTCCCAGTGAAATCAATGTAGAAGGTGGGAGGCATTCCCAACTGAGGTACCCATTTCATCTTATTGGGACTGGTTAGGCAGTGGGTACAACCCATGGAGAGCGACCAGAAGCAAGGTGAGACATTGCTTCACCTGGGAAGTACAAGGAGTGGGATGACCTCCTTCCTGGAGCCAAGGGAAGCCATGAGGGACTATGCTACCTACCTGGGGTACTAGGCTTTTTCCATGGATTTTTGCAATCCACAGATCAAGAGATTCCCTTGTGAGTCTACACCACCAGGGTCGTTGGGTTCAAGCACAAAAATGGGCCACTGTTTGGGCAGGCACTGAGCTGCAGAAGTCTTTTCATACTCTGGCAGTACCTGGAACTCCAGTGAGACAGGAGAACTATCCACTCCTCTGGAAAGGGGTCTGAAACCAGGGAGCCAAGTCGTCTGGCCCAGCAAGTCCACAGAGCCCAGCGAGCTAAGAGCCACACCAGCACAGCAGTCTGGAGTCAGACTGGGAACATCAAGTTTGGTGGGGGGAGGGGCTACCTCATTACTATGGCTTTAGTCGGCAGTTTTCCTCTGATAGGGCTAAGGAGACTGGGAGGTTTGCTCTATGCAGAATTCACCACAGCATAGCAAAGCAGTTGTGGCCAGACTGTTTCTCTAGATTCCTCCTCACTGGGCAGGGCATCTTTGCAGCAAATCCAACAGCTGCTGTCAGGGGCTTACAGACAGAACTCTCATCTCTCTGGGAAGAAAGAACACCTGGTGGGAGGGGCAGCTGCTATCACGGCTTCAGATGGCTTAATCATTCCTGCCTGCCGGCTTTGAATAGAGCAGCTGATCCTGACAAGGGGCATTCTCCCAGCACAGCACACCAGCTCTGCGAAGGAACAGACTGCCTCCTCAAGTGGGTCCCTGACCCCATACCTCCTGACTGGGAGACATATCTCAACAGGGACTGACAGACACCTCATACAGGAGAGCTCTGGCTGGCTTCAGGCCAGTGACTCTCTGGGATGAAGTATGCAGTGGAAGGAGTGGGAGGCAATCTTTGCTGTTCTGGAGACTCCACTGGTGATACCCAGGTGAACAGGGTCTGGCGTGGACCACCAGCAAACTGCAGCAGACCTGCAGAAAAGAGGCCTGACTTTTCAAAGAAAAACTAACAAACAGAAAGCAACGACAACAATATCAACAACTCTCCCAACACACACACACAAATCCCATCCAAAGGTCATCAGTTTCAAAGATAAAAGGTAGATAAATCCACAATGACAAGGAGAAACCAGGGCAAAAATCCTGAAAATTCCAAAAGCCTGAATGCCTCGTCTCCTCCAAATGATTGCAACACCTCTCTAGCAAGGGTGCAGAATTAGACAGAGAATGAGATGGATGAATTGACAAAAGTAAGCTCCATAATGTGGGTAATAACAAATTCTGCTGAGCTAAAGGAGCATGGTCTAACCCAATGCTAAGAAGCTAAGAACTTAGATCAAAGGTTAAGGAGCTGATAACTACAATAACTCATTTAGAAAGGAACATAAATGACCTGCTTGTGCTGAAAAACATAGCGTGAAAACTTTGTGAAGCATACACAAGTATCAATAGCCAAATTGATCAAGCAGAAGAAAGGATATCAGAGTTGAAAGACTATCTTGCTGAAATAAGGCATGCAGACGAGATTAGAGAAAAAGGAATGAAAAGGAACAAACAAAACCTCTGAGAAATATGGGACCATGTTTAAAAGACGAAATCTATGATTGATTGGAGTACCTGAAAAAGATGGGGAGAGCGGAACCAAGTTGGAAAACACACTTCAGGATATTATCCAGGAGAACTTCTTAACGTAGCAAGACAGACCAACATTCAATTTTAGGAAATACAGAGAACATCACTAAGATATTCCATGAAAAGAGCAGAAAAGAGCAGAAAATCCCAAGACACATAATAATCAGATTCTCCGAGGTCGGAATGAAGAAAAAAATGTTAAGAGCAGCCAGAGAAAAAGGTCAGGTCACCTACAAAAGGAAGCCCATCAGATTAACAGTGGATCTCTCAGCAGAAATCCTACAATCCAGAATAGAGTGAGGCCCAATATTCAACACTCTTTTAAAAAAGAATTTTCAACCTAGAATTTCATATCCAGCCAAACTAAGCTTCATAAGCAAAGGCGAAACAAAATCCTTTCCAGACCAGCAAATGCTAAGTGATTTTTGTTACCACCAGGCCTGCCTTACAAGAGTTTCTGAAGGAAATAAATATGAAAAAGTAACACTGGTACCATCCACTGCAAAAATGCACCACAATATAAAGACCAATGACACTCTGAAGAAACTTCATCAACTAGTGTGCAAAATAACCAGCTAGCATCATGATGACAGGATCAGATTCACACATGACAATATTAACCTTAAATGTAAATGAGTTACATGCACCAATTAAAGGACATGGACTGCCAAATTGGATAAAGAGTCAAGACTCATGGGTGTGCTTCATTCAGGAGGCCCATGCATGTGCAAAGATGCACATAGGCTCAAAGTGAATGGATGGAGGAAAATTTACCAAGCAAATGGAAAGCAAAGAAAAACATGGGTTGCAATCCTAGTCTCTGATAAAACAGACTTTCAACCAACAAAGATCACAAAAGACAAAGAAGGGTATTACATAATGGTAAAAGGATCAATTCACCAAGAAGCGCTAACTATCCTAAATATATACTGTATGCATGCAATACAGGAGCACCCAGATTCATAAAACAAGTTCTTAGAGATCTACAAAGAGACTTAGACTCACACACAATAATAGTGGGAGATTTAACACCCACTGTCAGTATTAGACAGATCAATGAGACAGAAAATTAATAAGGATATTCAGGACTTGAACTCAGCTCTGGATCAAGTAGACATAATAGACATCTACAGAACTCTTTATTCGAAGTCAACAGAATATACATTCTTCTCAGTGCCATGTGACATTTAATCTAAAATAGGCCACATAACTGAGGCCGGGTGCGGTGGCTCACGCCTGTAATCCCAGCACTTTGGGAGGCCAAGGCGGGTGGATCACAAGGTCAAGAGATCAAGACCATCCTGGTCAACGCGGTGAAACCCCATCTCTACTAAAAATACAAAAAATTAGCTGGGCATGGTGATGCGTGCCTATAATCCCAGCTACTCAGGAGGCTGAGGCAGGAGAATTGCCTGAACCCAGGAGGCAGAGGTTGCGATGAGCTGAGACCACGCCATTGCACTCCAGCCTGGGTAACAAGAGCGAAACTCCATCTCAAAATAAATAAATAGCCCACATAACTGAAAGTAAAACGATCCTCAGCAAATGCAAAAGAACAGAAATCATAATGAATAGTCTCTCAGACCACAATGCAATCAAACTAGAAATCAGGATTTAGAAACTCACTCAAAACCACACAACTACAAGGAAATTGAACAATCTGCTCCTGAATGACTACTGGGTAAATGACGAAATTAAGGCATGAAACAAGTTCTCTGAAACCAGTGAGAACAAAGAAATAATGTACCAGAATATCTGGTACACAGCTAAAGGAGTGTTAAGAGGGAAATTTACAGCACTAAACGCCCATATTAGAAAGCTAGAAAGATCTCAAATCGACACCCTAACATCACAATTAAAAGAACTGGAGAAGCAAGAGCAAAATAATCCAAAAGCTAGTAGAAGACAAGAAATAACTAAGATCAGAGCCGAACTGAAGGAGACATAGACATAAAAAATCTTTCAAAAAATCAATGAATCCATGAGCTGTGTTTCTGAAAAAATTAACAAAATCAATGGACTGCTAGCTAGACTAATAAAAAAGATAAAAAAAAGAATCAGAGTCCACAATAAAAAAAATAAAGGGGATATCACCACTGACCCCACAGAAATACAAACTACCAACAGATAATACTATAAATACCTCTATGCAAATAAACTAGAAAGTCTAGAAGAAATTGTCTAGAAATCTAGATACATTCCTGGACACATACATCCTCCCAAGACTAAACCAGGAATAAGTCAAATCCCTGAATAGGCCAATAACAAGTTCTGAAATTGAGGCAGTAATTAATAGCCCACCAACCAAAAAAAGCCCAGGACCAGACAGATTCACAGCTGAAAGCTACCAGAGGTACAAAGACGAGCTGGTACCATTCCTTCTGAAACTATTCCAAACAATTGCAAAGGAGGGACTCCTATCTAACTCATTTTATGAGGCCAGCATCATCCTGATACCAAAACCTGGCAGAGACACAATAAAAAAGAAAACCTCAGGCCAACATCCCTGATGAACATCAATATGAAAATCCTTGATAAAATACTGTCAAACCAAATCCAGCAGCACATCAAAAATCTTATCAACCATCATCAAGTCAGTTTCATCCCTGGGACGCAAGGCTGATTCAACATACACAAATCAATAACTATAATTCATCACCTAAACTGAACTAAAGACAAAAACCACATGATTATCTCAATAGATGCAGAAAAGGACTTCAATAAAACTCAACATCCCTTCATGTTAAAAAACTCTCAATAAACTAGGTATTGATGGAACATATCTCAAAATAATAAGAGCTATTTATGATATACCTATAGCCAATATCATACTATATGGGCAAAAGCTGGTTGAAACCCAGCACAAGACAAGGACGCCCTCTCTCACCAATCCGATTTAACATAGTATTGGAAGTTCTGGTCAGGGCAATCAGTCAAGAGAAAGAAATAAAGTATATTCAAACAGGAAGAGAGGAAGTAAAATTGTCTCTGTTTGTAGGTGACATGATCCTATATTTAGAAAACCCTGTTGTCTCAGCCCCAAAACTCCTTAAGCTGATAATAAACTTCAGCAAAGTTTCAGGACACAAAATCAATGTGAAAAATCACAAGTATTCCTATATACTAACAATAGACAAGAGGAGAGTCAAATCATGAATGAACTCTCATTCACAATTGCTACAAAGAGAATAAAATATCTAGGAATATAGCTTACAAAGGATGTGAAGGACCTCTTCAAGGAGAACTACAAACCACTGCGACACAAACAAATGGAAAAACATTCCTTCCTCATGGATAGGAAGAATCAATGTTGTGAAAATGGCCATACTGCTGAAAGTAATTTATAGATTCCATGCTATCCCATCAAACTACCATTGATATTCTTCACAGAATTAGAAAAAACTACTTTAAATTTCATAGGGAACCAAAAAAGACCCTGTACAGCCAAGACAATCCTAAGCAAAAAGAATAAAGCTGGAGATATCATGCTACCTGACTTCAAACTACCCTACAAGGCTACAGTAACCAAAACAGCAAGGTACTGGTACCAAAACAGACATATACACCAATTAAACAGAATAGATAACTTAGAAATAACACCACACATTCATAACCATCTGATCTTCAACAAACCTGACAAAAACAGGCAATGGGGAAAGGATTCCCTATTTAATAAATGGTGCTGGGAAAACTGGCTAGCCATATGCAGAAAACTGATACTGGATCCCTTCCTTACACCTTATACAAAAACTAAGTCAAGATGGAATAAAGACTTAATTAACTAAAGATGGAATAAAGACTTAAATGTAAAACCAAAAACAATAAAAACCCTGGAAGAAAACCTAGGCAATACCATTCAGGACATAGACATGGGGAAAGACTTCATGAATAAAACACCAAAAGCAATTACAACTCAAGCCAAAATTGACAAATGGGATCTAATTAAACTATCATCAGAGTATACAGGCAACCTACAGAATGGAGAAAATTTTTGCAACCTACCCATCTGACAAAGGGCTAATATCCAGAATCTACAAGGAACTTAAATCAATTTACAAGAAAAAAACAAACAACCCCAACAAAAAGTGGGCATAGTATATGAACTGACACTTCTCAAAAGACGTTCATGTGGCCAAGAAACATATGAAAAAAAGCTTAACATCAATGATCATTAGAGAAATGCAAATCACAACCACAATGAGATACCATCTTGCACCAGTCAGAATGGTGACTATTAAAAAGTCAAGAAATAATAGATGTTAGCAAGGCTGTGGAGAAATAGGAATGCTTTTATACTGTCTGTAGGAATGTAAATTAGTTTAACCATGGTGGAGGTCAGTGTGACGATTCTTCAAGGACCTAGAATTAGAAATACCATTTAACCCAGCAATCCCATTACTGGGTATACACCCAAATGAATATTAATCATTCTACTATAAAGACACATGCACACATATATTTATTGCAGCACTATTTACAATAGCAAAGACAAGGAACCAACCCAAATGCCCATCAATGATAGACTGGATAAAGAAAATGTGGTACATATACAACCATGGAATACTATGCATCCCAAGAATGAGATCATGTCCATTGCAGAGACATGGATGAAGCTGGAAACCATCATCCTCAGCAAACTAACACAGGAACAGAAAACCAAACACAGCATGGTCTCACTCATAAGTGGGAGTTAAACAATGAGAACACATGGACATAGAGAGGGGAACAGCACTCACCAGGGCCTGTTGGTAGGTGGAGAGCGAGCAGAAGGAGAACACTAGGACAAATACCTAATGCATGTGGGGCTTAAAACCTAGACGATGGATTGATAGGTGCAGCAAACCACCATGGCATGTGTATACTTAGGTAACAAACCTACATGTTCTGTACATATATCCCGGAACTTAAAATAAATAACAATTTAAAAAAACATAAACAAAACAGGTAGAATTAATTAAAAAGTGTCTAGCACATTATTTGAACACCCTGTATTGGTCACCCTATGAGTTAAATTATAAAGTACCTCTGCTAAAGTGCAAATGATATCTAGAGATATAAAACCTACTGCCTATACAATTATTAATACCAGAGCACAGTTAATATAGGAGCTTAGGAGTTATCAGAGCCCTGAGAAAATGAGACATTTTCCCTACACACAAGGGATACGGGGAAGCAGCAGAGAAAGTCTAGAGTATGTGCGTGCTCCGGCGGATGAGCAGCGTGGGGTATTAAGCCAAGCAGGATGGTGCAACTATTCAAGAAGGCCCAGAGCATGCCTGCAGGCAACACTGAGCTCACCTTTCCTGGAAGCCCATGCTGAGCTGTTTCTCACATTAAGAAAAACACGCTTCTGAATTAAGTAGAAGATCCCACTAGGGTGTGGCTACATGTTGAACTAAGCCCTGCCTGCACTTCAAAGATTCTGGGGCTGGCCTTCCCCAGGTAGGAGAAAACGATTTACCTGGAGCCTACAGGAAGAAAAACTTTCTAGGAGGCAGGATTAACAGGGAGGCAGTCCCTCCCTGCTGCAGTCTCTACAGGTCTGCAATCCTTATGGCTAAAATTGTTAGGGCCAAATATGTTTAGGAATTCAAAATCTCCCAGACTTCAGTAAGGTGATACAGTGCATCTACCACATGCTAAAAACATCTCCACCAAGGTCTGGGGAAGCATCCTGTCATCACACACATCTATTTCTGCAGCAAAGACGTGAATTTTCACACTCAGGAGGATAAATATCATAAATAGCCTCACATCAGGCTAGTCCAGGTTGGGCTGCCAAGTAAGTTACAGTAAATATCCCGTTTTCAGAACTTTTTGGGTCTGAGATCACAGACCTGTTTTGCTCACATTTGGTCAGTTTTCCTAGCAAAGCCATTCGTCATGATGTCATGAAGGAGGTTGCTTCCAAGACAGGTGCTGTGAGATGTTCCACATCCACTTCCATGGAGCATTAAACTCAGGTACCCAGGGAGTGCTCCCCCATCCCCTTGGGCCCCAGCAGCTCTCCCCATCAGGCTGCTGATCAGGCAATGAATACACAACAAGAAGGGACATGTCTTCCTTGTCACACACATGACCTTTGTCTATGACTGGCATTGGAGATCGTGTCTGGTACACCTTTTCGCCTCCACTACCAGCTAGTCTTGTGCCTGGCATACAGTGAGTACTTGCTGTGTGTCTGACCACCAAGGGGAAGTTCCATTTCTCCAACTTGCAGTAAGACAGGCAGAAATGATCACAGTATTTGTAACCCCACCCACTACTCAGTCAACCTATATTGAGTCCTGATTATGGGAAAGCAACAAACTGAGTTCTGTGTAGCATAGAAGGTGAGTGAGGCACGGATTCACTAAGTCCTCAGGCAGCTCAGATATGTGTATGCATCACTGTAAATGATGATGAAAGCCAGGGAACATTAGCAAACATAAACAATCCCTTACCTGGGATTACTTATAAAAATTCCTCACATGATCATCCCTTAGGGCTGTCACACATTCTCTCTCAAGCCCGCAAAGAAGACATTACCCCCATTTTACAGCTGAGGGCATTGAGTCTGTCAAGGATCCCATATTCAGTTGGCCAAGCTGAGCCTTCAAACTTGTGCTCTGAATGAAACCTGTGCTCCAAAGGCACGGATTTGAAAGTAATCCCAGATAAAAGGTGACAGTGGGGAGGGCTGGGGAAATTTGAGAGATGTGGAAAAGAAAACCCAGGGGCTTTATGGGAGGTGTGGCATTTGAACTGGTGCTTGAAGAGCTAGTAGGATTTGAGCAAACTCTCAAACCCCAGGGGCAACTGATGGGTAGGGGGACATTCCAGTCAGGGGTCTCACACAGACAAACATAGGGAGGCAGGACAGCATCAGTTTCCACTGGAAATTCCCATGGTCCTGTCAGGCTTCATTGTGGGCTGTATAAAGTGATTTGCAGAGGAAAATGACTGAAGGTTGAATTCAAAGAGAGGAAAGGAGACTTAACTTGCGATGACTTCACTAAAAAATAGTAAAATCAATGTGGCAGCATAGTAACATTTGACAGTGTGACTTCTGAGTACATGTAATACTATTCTCTGTGCTTTCCACATCTTTAAAATTTGTGTTTAAAAAATTCAGACAGTGGGTACTAGATTTTGGAGGCTGTGGTGTGCCAGAATAAAGACTTTGGATTTATTCTCTGGGTGTCTTGTAAAGAGACTGTTTTGTTTGGGAGAGACCCAATTTTAGCTGCATTTGGGTCTGACAACATCATGCAGCAGCAGACTTGGGCAGACACTGCACCCACCTCCAAGCGTCACTCAATAGAGAAAATGAGAGACTTTTTCCCTGCAGGAAAGCTGATCAACGGCAAAGTGCAGGGTGTCGCTTGTCCCTACTCCTGGCAATCTGGACATCAGAGACAGGTGGATGGGAGGAGGGGAGCCCTCACTCTCTGCAGAGCAATGTCACCACCATTGCTAGGTGGGAAGGCAGGCACAAGTGTTTGAGCTTATGGATGAGGACTCTAATGGTGACAGGTAGGTGGGTGACCCATGTTTAACATGTCCAGGTAAAGCCTCCTCCCATCAATGATGGATTGTGAAGAAAGTGCAGCTTGAGCTGAACAATTACCAGGGAAGCCCAAGGCCCTCTCGGTTCCCTCTTCACAGGTGCTCTGGCTGCTCTGTCAGATCTCAGAGATCCCACACATGGCCACGGAAGTGGCCACCGTGACTGAGGTGACAGCTTTCCCTACAATTGTGGTTCTCTAACTTGAGCATGCCTCAGAATCAATGGGAGCACTGGTTAAAATACAGATTTCTGGGCTCCACTCCCAGTTTCTGATTCAGCAGGTCTGGGGTGAGGCCCAATAATTTATTTGCATTTCTCAAAAGTTTTTGAGTGATACTGATATACTGCCTGTCTGGGATCACGTTTTGAGAATTACTGCTCTGAAAACTGAGCATGATCCAAACTCTTCCTCCAGGTTCTGAGCATTCAACACATGCTTCATTTAATCTGGAGAGCTTGTTTGTGGAGGTTCTAGCAGAGGAGAGCAGCTACTCATTTGCCCTTGATTGAAGACCATTTCTCCTCTGTCAGGGAAGGTCAACCTCTTCAACAGAGCACGTAGCTTCAGAAGGGACACACGTGGAGCATTGGAAGGAAGGGGACACCTGCCTAGCCAGCCAGATCAGCCAAATCAGCCCTGGTGATCAGTGGGGTGACAGATGTTGCAGCCAGATCACTCTCACATTGTCATTTAATCTTTACGAAGCCCTGAAAAGCAGCTCCCAAATCACAGAGGAAGAAACCAAAGATCAAAGATGTGAACTAAATTGCCCAAGGTCACACAAGCAGTGGATGGCAGGGCTAGGATTAAACTCCTCTTTTTTTCTACATTACTTTTTCCCAAAAACTGGACCTCAATGATGAGCAATAGAATTTTCACAGGTCCAAGCTGATCTGATAAACAAGGACAGTGTGAGTTTTTCATCTGTTAACCATCTGAACTCAATTTAATGGATTGTTCATTGTTTTCTAAGATAGTCCCACTTATATTTCAAAGAGTTAAAATGCATTTATGAAATGATGGTGGCAAGAGGTGGTCTTTTTATTTTTCTTTTCTCCTTTTTTAAATGTTCTTAGTTCTTTTTTTTTTTTTTTGAGACGGAGTTTCACTCATGTTACTCAGGCTGGAGTGCAATGGCGCAATCTCGGCTCACCGCAACCTCCGCCTCCTGGGTTCAGGCAATTCTCCTGGCTCAGCCTCCTGAGTAGCTGGGATTACAGGCACGTGCCACCATGCCCAGCTGATTTTTTGTAGTTTTAGTAGAGATGGGGTTTCACCGTGTTGACCAGGATGGTCTCGATCTCTTGACCTCATGATCCACCCGCCTTGGCCTCCCAAAGTGCTGGGATTACAGGCGTGAGCCACCGCGCCCGGCATGTTCTTAGTTCTTAATGCTTAACAGGTGAAAACCTAACTTTAGTCTTTTCTCTCTCTCATAATAAGATAATGTCTTGTTTGTGAAATTCCTGGCAACAGGAATTCTTGACAAGCTGTCTCCAGCACCTATAGACAGCTGCATTTTATATATATATATATATTTTTATTGTACTTTAGATTCTGGGGTACATGTGCAGATCATGCAGGATTGTTGCATAGGTACATACACGGCAATGCGGTTTGCTGCCTCCATCCCCCTGTCGCCTGTATCTGGCATTTCTCCCCATGTTATCCCTCCCCAGCCTCCGTAACCCCCGCTGTCCTCCCATTTCCCCAACAGACCCCAGTGTGTGATGCTCCCCTCCCTGTGTCCATGTATTCTCATTGTTCAACACCCACCTATGAGTGAGATCATGTGGTGTTTGATTTTCTGTTCTTGTGTCAGTTGCTGAGAATGATGGTTTCCAGATTCATCCATGTCCCTACAAAGGACACTAACTCATTGTTTTTTATGGCTGCATAGTATTCTATGGTGTATATGTACCACATTTTCCTTGTCTAGTCTATCATCTATGGGCATCTGGGTTGGTTCCAGGTCTTTGCTATTGTAAACAGTGCTGCAATGAACATGCATATGTATGTATCTTTATAATAAAATGATTTATAATCCTTTGGATATATAGCCAGTAATGGGATTGCTGGGTCAAATGGAATTTCTATTTCTAGGTCGTTGAGGAATAGCTACACTGTCTTCCACCATGGTTGAACTAATTTACACTCCCACCAACAGTGTAAAAGTGTTCCTATTTCTCCACATCCTCTCCAGCATCTGCTGTCTCCAGATTTTTAAATGATTGCCATTCTAACTGGTGTGAGATGGTATCTCAATGCGGTTTTGATTTGCATTTCTCTAATGATGAGTGATGATGAGCATATTTTCATATGTTTGTTGACATCAAAAATGTCTTCTTTTGAAAAGTGTCTGTTCATGTCCTTCACCCACTTTTGAATTTTTTTTTTTATCTCATAAATCTGTTTTAGTTCTTTGTAGATTCTGGATATTAGCCCTTTGTCAGATAGGTAAATTGCAAAACCTTTTTCCCATTCTGTTGGTTACTGGTTCACTCTAATGATTGTTTCTTTTGCTGTGCAGAAGCTCTGGAGTTTAATTAGATCCCATTTGTCTATTTTGGCTTTTGTTGCCAGTGCTTTTAGTGTTTTAGTCATGAAGTCCTTGTCTATGCCTATGTCCTGAATGGTTTTGCCTAGGTTTTCTTCTAGGATTTTTATGGTGTTAGGTCTTATGTTTAAGTCTTTAATCCATCTGGAGTTAATTATAGTGTAAGATGTCAGGAAGGGATCCAGTTTCTGCTTTCTGCATATGGCTAGCCAGTTTTCCCAACACCATTTATTAAACAGGAAGTCCTTTCCCCATTGCTTTTGTCCAGTCAGTCAAAGATCAGATGGCTGTAGATATGTGGCATTACCTCCGAGGCCTCTGTTTGGTTCCATTGGTCTATATCTCTGTTTTGGTACAAGTACCATGCTGTTTTGATGACTGTATCCTTGTAGTATAGTTTGAAGTCAGGTAGTGTGATGCCTCCAGCTTTGTTCTTTTTGCTTAGGATTGTCTTAGACATGCAGGCTCTCTTCTGGTTCCATATGAAGTTTAAGGTGTTTTTTCCCAGTTCTGTGAAGAGGGTCATAGCTAGCCTGATGGGGATAGCATTGAATCTGTAAATTACTTTGGGCAGTATGGCCATTTTCACAATATTGATTCTTCCTAACCATGAGGAAGGAATGCTTTTCCATCTGTTTGCGTCCTCTCTTATTCCCTTGAGCAGTGGTTTGTAGTTCTCCTTGAGGAAGTCCTTTAGATCCTTTAGACATCTGCATTTTACAGAGTAAAGATGGCCCAGAGTGATTTGTTACATGAGCTCGTGGTGGCAGAGCCATCTGCAGCAGGCTCTACAGAGGGCTCCGTCCTGTATGGGGTGGCCCTCATCCCCCAGGGCTGCCAGTAGCCATATGCACATGCCCAGGGGAGGCATACACTGTTGTGCCAGCTGCCAGGTAGTTTTCAGGCATTAAGGAAGGTCCACATCAATTCAAGTCCCTGCTATTTGCATTTATGTCTACTCTCAGATGGTTGCTGGAGTCAAGGGGGTTGGGCTGGTTTTCCCACATGGAGGCTCCTGAGTCAGAGAGGGAGGGAGGCTCTGCTTCCTGGCCCAGATGTCATACAAATACATGGCAGCTTCCACTCAGACAACCAGGCTGCACTCTGCAGGGGCTAAGCAGGTAGCCTCCATGGTCATACAACCCAGGGCCAAATTATGGGCCCAATTTTGCTGTCCTCCATATTGGGCTTGTAACCCTAAAAGAGCTATTCAATCTCTCTTCCCGGCTTACTTCCCTCCTCCATGAAATCAGGATACTAAGCCCTTCCTCATAAAGGGTAGTTGTAAAGATTAAATGTGTTAACGTATTTAAAGCAACTAAGAATGATGCCTGTCGTAGAGAATACATTTGGCTGTTGGTTCTTGTTATTGTTCAGTTCTTCCCAATCATTCATTAATTGATGATTAAATGAAATCCTGCATTTATTACCATTCTCTCTAGGGGGCTCTAGGGAGGCAGGGATGGATAGGATAAAGTCCCTCCTCTCCAGAATCTCCAGTAGACAAATGAGTAATCATTCTAGATGAAGAACTATGATTTTGGAAGCACAAGTAGGCTAACATAGAAGCCCAGATAGGGTATCTCCCCTAAAGAAGGCAATGTGTGCACCGATCATTTACATCACCATGCGGGGCTGACCAAAAGGCTGAGGCCTTAGACAGATCGGGACTCCAAACCGCCCCAGCCTGTGGGGCCACAGGGAAGGGTCTAGAAGTAGAAGAGCCCCATGCTACAGTTTAAGTCACATCTACATAGCAACTATTGATTTAGCACAAAGAGAAGGGGAGGAAAAGCCGTAAATACTCCCAGCTGAAATTATAATAGGAGTGAATAATTTAAGCAGCTCTTCAGTGTTCACAATTATTTGAGGGGTGGGGGTAGAACACTTTGTTCCATTAAGGACATACACAGAAGAGGAAACCCCATCAAATGAATGAAGACACAGTACGTTAAAAATGGAAATGAAGAATTGGAGAGCAAAACAATGGAATTCTGCCAGTTTTCTTTTATCGCTATACAAATTGCTAATCAGTATCCAGTGTCATGTTAGCTAATTGTTTAATAAGGAGGAAAAAAAGGACAAGATCTTGGAGATGGAGAAGAGGCAGCCAGTCTGGTGAAATCAGTTGTATGCCACATGCCAGAGATACCTTGCGTCTTTGAGAGATGCTTCCAAATATCCTGCTGGGGAATAGAGACAGATTTTCATTCCGGATCTGAAAGCCCAGCGCTGTGGGAATCCCTACCCCTGGTGTGAGTGAGAGGCGAAATGGGCAGGACAGAACCAGAGAAAAGAGGCCGGCCCCTCCTCTCACAGAGCATATGTTCTAGGGGCGAACCCTACAAGCCAACAGACAAGTAAATAAGGTAAATTCAGAGAGTGTTAATGCCAGGAGAAAACAAATTCAAACTCTCAGGAAGATGTTGGAAAGTCGGAGTGTTAAGGCTGGTTGCCGGCCCAGTATCTATTCTTTCTTTCGTTATTCACAGAACTTAGAGTTTGCTAGGGCAACATTTCTCAGGCTCTTTTACAGCTAGCAGTGCCCATGTGACTGAGGGACAAGCAGAGGTCACTGGGTGGCTGTCCAGGAAACAGATTCAGCAGCTTGTCCTTTTGTCCCAGACCCTTCACCTTCCTCTCCCTTGTTCCCACTTGAAAGATGAAGTCATCCTGTGACTATGAGAACGAAGCCCATGTGCTAAAATAAGGAGGCAAAGGGGCAAACACTGAACAGCCCATTTCCAAACTTCTTGTTAGATGGGGTAAAAATAACTTACAATCTTGTTTTTAAGTCACTGTTCTCTGAATTTTCTTCTACTCATAACAGATCCCTGTCTCAGACCGCTTCCTCTGCATTTCTTCCCCATCAGAAACTACAGGAATATAAAAACATGCAGTTGAGACTGGGCGGGAAGAGCCTTGGTCCAGGTAAACCTGATTCTCCCACTCTCTGCCAAACATGCTTCAATGACTCCTATCGCCATCGAGATGGACATTAAACTCCTGACTGCTCAGGCATACTCTCTCTACCTGCTCCCTTCAAAACACTGCATTGCTGGTGGGATCCCAAAGCCTCATCTAACTGAACCAAAGCAATACACTTTCATCACCACACATGGCAGGCAGCCAGACCTCTGAGGATCCTACAGCAGGCATTGGGCTGAAGACAGTCTCATCATCAGTTCCCTCTTATAGGGAAATGGGTGCCCAGGCTGACCTTCTCAGGAGCTGAATGAGATGTGACGCTTCATCTTCCAACAGAAAGGAAAGGCAGTCCCTAAAACCCAGAAACCTCTGCCTCTTGGGCCTGGCCAGCCCACCAACAGACATCCACTGAGCAACTACCACGTATCAGGCACTGAGCTTGGCATGAAGGATTTTAAATAAAAGGCAAGGTGTCATGCAGATGGCAGATGGTTACCCAAATAGGCATTATGATTGATGTGCATACATTTGATGCAAGTATCATAGCAATATCAAAGGCATTTGCCTTGTCTGCAGTGGGGGAAGTGGGGCTTGGAGACAGCTTCCTGGAGGAGGTAAAGGCTGTCTTATGTCTTACAAAGAAAATAAACTAAAATTTGGCAGGGAAGAAGCCTGAGAAGGAGGGAAGAAAGAATTGATTACAGGAAAGGATTGATAACAGGAATGTGGTTAGGAGCTGTATGGACATAAATTATAAGTCAGAAAGAGGAAAGAAGGGAGGAAGGGAAGAGAAGGAAATCCATAGAAGCCAGATCATAGGACAGCTTGTAGGCCACTGTTAAGAAACGCATGGCCTCTAATCCAAGAGCAATGGGGAGCCGTTGAAGTATTTTTAGCAGTGGGTGCTGGGATTCCGTTTGCATTTTAGACATATCTCTCTGACAGCTGGGTGGAGGAAGAATTTGAGGAGAACAGGGCTGGAAACAGAATGACCAGTCAGGAATCTGATAGCTACTTATTTACTTTGACAGCAAAGAGGGTAGAAATAGTAAAGATGAGACTGTGCTAGGCTGAAGCCTATCAGAGTGTCCTCAGAGGGCCTCATGCACTGGCAAGAAGCCTGATTTGTAGCTGCATCCATTGGAGTGGTCATCTCAGTGGCTTTTCTTCCTCCCCTGTCCCCCTGCCCTGGGTGTCCTGTTTCATTAGCGTGTAACAGTTTCCAAGTGATGAAAACTCCAAGCTCCGGACTCTCATTACACATCTCCTACTTTGCAGTAATCAAGTTCAGTGACAAATAGAGTCCCTGCATTAACCTCAGATTTCCTATTAAACATTTATAATATTAAACAATTAAAATATTCTCCTAGATTTAAGTATGCACTTTCCTTAGGAACACTGCCAGAGAGATGAAACACTCAGTGGCTTCTAATTCCCCAAACATATATTTGACAATATGCTTCATGCCCTATTTGATATCAAAGCAAAAGCACTATGGGAAGTCAGGCTTCAGAAAAATATGCATTTTTTATGTCAACAAATAATAATAATAAACAACCTTGTTTTTTTTTATGAGGCCATAATTGGTGAAGCTCTGATAATAAGGAAAGAGGATATTTATGAGGATCTATTCTGCCTTTATTAGTGTGGGAGGTGGATGGTGACAGGGAGCGTAAGCCAATTCACAGAGACTGTAAATTTGACAATGACTTGCAAGACTAACAGTAAAGATGAAAATGTAGTATCTTCTTCTCCCGCTTATAGGATGTGCAAATTCTTTATCATCATCGAGAAACCAAAGACTGTACTCACTTTGCCTCAACCTACAAGCTCCAAAGAGGGAAGTGAAGCTTTGTTATAAATGAAGAAATTCAGTCTAGACCCATCCTGTCCCATGTGGAAGCCACCAGCCCATGTGGCTATTGTTCATTTGAAAGGAGGCTAGAGAACAGGAGATGTACTATAAATGTAAAATACATGCTGGATTTGGAAGACTTATGATAAAATAAAAGGAATGTAAACTATTGCATTAACATTTTTACATTGTTTACACATTGAAATAATAGTTTGGATGCATTGCATTGAGTTAAATAAAATATATTAAAGTTAATGTCACCTGTTTCTTTTTCAGTTTTTAAAATGTGGCTACTAGAAAACTTTTATTATGTATGTGGTTTGCATGATATTTATATCAGCAGTTTAGACCGCAAAATTCACTCAAAAGGCAACCGTCAAGGATCAGTTAACAGAGGAAGCCAATCTCTGTGGACCTCTAACAACTCATTAAATGTTGGTGCACCAGGGAACCGAATTGTCACACAGCCCATGAACAGGGGCGGGTAAGACAACCCTCAAAGTCCCTTACCACCAGACCTCAAACACACATTAACTTGCAGTGCATAGACGTTCATCAAGTTGGAGAAAATAAAATTCAATAATAATTTTTATAGTGAGCTGATTTTGCTGTTGCTCATTAGTAGCTGTGAGCTAAAAATTAATTTGAGCTTGACTGTCCTCTAATTGGAGAGGGACATAAATCCAGCTGAATGTGCTATTATGGATGACACCTTGATCCCACACAGTCTCATGCATCTGTCTTTACAACAGTCTGCACAAGACAGGAACCCCTAGCTTTTAATAATTATAATAAAAATTACGATTATTGACCAAGAACATTATAATGGATGGTATAATGTGCTAGGTCATGACATATTTTTCTCAGTAAAGACATTGACCAAGTCTTCATTGAGCTAATACATTAAAGCCTTGTTATTATGACTCAGGAAATTACCAGTTGTTATTAAAGTGAAGAATATACACCAGTTATTATGCCAATACATTTATAGTGCAATGATAACCGTTCCCCCCAAACATAGCAAAAAAAAAAAAAAAAGCCCTATGGAAATGTCAGTGGTTTCAATATACCCACATATGTTTCTGACTTTATCTAAGCTTCACCCATAATAGGTGTTCATTAGATACTTGTTCAAAGATAGAGACATAAAGGTATAAAAAGCACTGAAACAGATGCTTGTTTCTGATAGGCTATCCTTGCAAGAATTCTGGCAAGAGGTAACCATTCCTAAATTTTACCAATTCTTTCAATGGTTAAAAACATTTACTTATAAAACTGAGTAATTTGTAAAGGTAAAAACTGTTCATAAATTTGGAGATCAATAACATAATTCACCCTAACTGAGAAGTAAAAGCCTGTATCCACATCTAAGCATTTCCTTTGAGCTGAGTCATTCTCTCTTTCCTCTCTTATAAATTTCCAAATCTAGCAATGATTCAGATGAGCTAGATTTGGCTAAAATGAGAAAGATCAGATTCTATTATCAAATCAATTCTGCCACGATCAAGGGAAAGCTCTAGTCACATGCTTCACAGGGCACTAGAAAGAGGAAATTCAACCAGAATGCTCCCCTGACCTGAGGGACTTAAACCACAACTTTTACAAGAGTAACACATTTCCAGGTACAACCATTTTAAAGAGCTAGTGGAAAGTTTTTCTCCTGCGTCTTCTTCCTTTCCTTGCTGCCACTAACCTCCCCCAAAACAGTAACTATTTTTATTATGGTCCTGTATACGCTTTCACAGTTTGTTTTGTGTATATGACCCATGTTAATAAATATAATATCCTTATTTTCCTCTTTTTGACACAGAAGTAGCATAATGCGTGTGCACGCGCGCACACACACACACACACACACACACACACACACACACAGAGCGACTTTGCTTTTCACATTTAGTATCTTGAAAATTTCTTCATACCCTAATACCTGAATAGTGTCCACTTAAAAAAAAAATTGATGCATTTTATCTTATTATACCGTTAGTTAATTAGCCAGGACCTTACAGATGAACATCTGTGTTATTTTTAATCTTTTGCCATTATACAAATTTAGAGACTTTTAAATTAGCACTGCTATCACCCATATGAAATAATCTTTCTTCCTCCATTCCTTCTTTTTTCCTTCCTTCTCTTCCTCCCTTTCATTCATCCTCCCTCTTGTCCTTTCTTTCTTTCATTCATTCATTCACTCCACAAACATTCCCCAAATGCTCACCTGTGCTGGGTGCTGCACTAGGTACTCCAGTGAGTGTTAAGGTTCTGTCATGTTGGCCCATCACAGGCCAGCAGAAGACGGAAGAGGGTTCCAGCTGTAAGCAGGGAGCAAGTCACCCATGATGTACCTTGGCTTTACCTAGGAGGTAACTGTAGGTACTGATGGGAGAACACCTTGCCTGGAGGTTATCAGAGTGTGACCGGCTGAAAAATGCAGAGAACTTCTGAACTAGTTGGCCTCCAGTGAGCCCCCACTGATATTATATGTTCCCTGCTTTGTGCTGGTAGACATTAAGAATAGGAAATGTCATCTATCTGCACCCCATACTCCAAGACACACTCTATCATTTTTGATACTTCCCTGTCCTGTATTGAACACCCAAGACCACCTCCTGAGGCACACTACCAGCCTAGAGTGCATGTTCCATGTTGTGGACCATTCCATTTCATCCCAGGAATCTTGCTGCTCCCAATGTCTAGCAGAGCCTGGTCCTCATTCCTAGAGACCTGTTGTCTAACGAGCAGCTCTGAAATAGAGAATGTGCCACCTTCCTCAGAGACAGCACCTCAGCTCGGACGAGGTACACATCTCACTGCGAAAGTCCGTAAACAGTGGCCAAGGACGATGAGAACTTCCCTTCTCCCAAAGCCTGGTGGGCAAGAGGTGGACAGAGACGTCAGCCTTTGTGGGCTTGCCAGGACCCAGAAAGTAGAAACAAAGGATAGAGGAAAAAAAGTAAGATCTTTTCCTCACTCATTGTAAGGTTGATGGCTGAGACTTGTATAACAGGAGACAGATTAACAAGAGAAAACCATACAAATTTACTTCATATAAATTTTACCTGATGTGGGAAGCTTCAGAAAAGAAGACCCAAAGACCTAGGAAAAACTATGTATTTTTATGGACAGTCATGCAGGAATATAATTAGAGAACAAACAGGTATGACCTAATGATAATAAACAGGGAGGAACTTAGCAAGTCCTGTTTACACCGGTTCTTCCTGGCCTCTCTGTGTGACATTCCTTCCCTCTGGGTATAGAGCAGGTAGGACACCTGTTGCATGAGAGGCTTCAGGGAGAAAGAAGAGAGAAGGTGAGAGTGTGACATTTCTAGGTTTTATGAGTTGCTTTAAGGAAGAAAGGGTGAGGGGAATTCTAATCTCTATGACCCACTTCAGGAGAGAAAAAGCAGGAAGAAGGTCAGAGTGACCTTATTGCTTCTGTGATCTTCTCAATTTCCCTCACCTTAAAATATTCAGTATACCAAGGTACCATATTTGAGGATATTGCATTCTGATACCCAACAAATGTCACATGCGGGACAGGTATCTGGGGAGGACCAGTGGGAGAGAGTCAGCAGTCACTCAATATCTAACAAATATTTATTTATTGAATGCATACTATGGTCCAGGGCCTGTTTTAGCTGGGGCGGCGATACAGCAGTGAACAAGACGAAGTCCCAGCCCTTAGAAGCCTACATTCTGGTTGGATAAATAGTCAGCCAATAAGTAAGTAAGGGATCTGCTAAGTGTCAGCGAGTCAGCAACTTTTTTGCTTACTCGCTGTCCACAGGTTGTCACTAGAAAGAGCCTTAGGCTGGAAGGGGCCTTAGAGATGTGATGGAAACCTTGGCAGAACACGACCTCCTGCTGGTGACTTGCCAAAGTCACATGGCAGGTTAATATCAAAGTAATCAAAACTGGCCCCCGCCATCAATAAGTGAATGATCTGGGTAGGGACAATGGTCATCACAATTGTAACTACTAGTTAGGAATTTGAGGCTTGTTTTGTTTTGTTGTAAATGTATTACTGTGCTTTTCACTGTGCATTTCCTTGAAAGAATTGTCTTCCACGTCAGCCAGAGGCAGAGCCTCTTGGTAATAAGGCTAGAGCATTAAGATTGTTAAAACAAGAACTCAGAAAGAGAGAAAGAATTGTTCAAGTTGTTACCAAAATAGGATTTTTAAAAAGCTTTTTAAGAGACCTGAACCTTGACTGCTAGACACTGCCAAGAAATAGTTTTCTAAATTTATTTGGCATTTACTTAACGTATCTAGGGCCAAGTCAGGAGGATGCAATTGTTGTCTCTTCCACATTGTAAAGAGGGTGCACCTGTGCCTGCTAGGCTCTGAGCAGAGCTGTTGCAGGGCAGAGGTACATCCTGCAAGAAGCCTGCAAAGCCTGACACCTGTTCCAATGGACTGGGGACTATGAGTGGCAGAGGGGGGCAGAGCTGGAGAGAAGATATCAGGCAGGTACCAAAGATCTTGGAGCCACATCTCAAGGAGAGGTGGGGTGGTAAAGATGTAGACAAATTCAGCTCAACACAGGGGAGTCTGTGACCCTCCAGACCATCCCTTGCTTCAGATATCCTTGGAGAATTCCAGCCAAGGGGTCCAACTTGGTGTGGGAGCAATGGTGAGGGTGGACAGTGGCAGGTAGTGGGAAGGACAGGCAGAACACAGACCCAGGAGCTCTGACATGCCACAGTAGGGGGACATGAAGAGACAGGACAAAGGTCTGTATAGGTGGAGATGTCAAGATCAAAACCAAATGGACTGGACTAGGGATTCCAGAATTGGATCCCACTGCATTCCCTAAGACCAGATGGACCACTCCTCTGTCAGCACTTACAGATCTGGCCCAGCCTTTCTTCGCTGGAAACCTGGGAGAGCAGGCCAGCCCCCATCCCTGTATCACCCATCTCCCTGCTGCCACAGGACATCAAGGCATCTCCAGAGGCCATTTTGGGAAGAAAAGAGGGAAGATGTACTGCAAGTTATCAAAAGAAGCTATTCAAACCAGCTCTATTAGATAATTTAATTTAGATTAAATTGAATATTCACCAGCCTGGACAACATGGCAAAACCCTACCCCTACAAAATATAAAAAATACTAGCTGGGCATGGTGGTGCACACCTATAGTCCCAGCTACTCAGGAGGCTGTGGTAGGAGGATCACCTTAACCCTTGGGATGTCAAGGCTATAGTGAGCCATGAATGTACCACTGTACTCCCACCCAGGCGACAGAGTGAGATCCCATCTAAAAAAAAAATTAGTTTGAATATTCAAGCTGAAAGGTACTCTTAAGCTGGAAGAGACAATGATGCTAATTGACAAGACTTAGTTTCCCAACTACCCAGGGAGAAGAGAGGAAGGGAAAATAGCAAAACAACGTATGCGCATTTTTTGCACACCTCAGTGTAGTATACATAGTAGACAGACTTCCCAAGCTGCTGCCATTAATTCCTTCCCTGTACACACCTGCTGCTCCCGATATCTAGAGGTGTAATACACAGACTTGATTCTGCACTGGATTTAGTAGTTTCCTCGAGCAATGCTGTGGAAATGTTGCTGTCCTATTTCCAGGGTTAGGTCCTAAGAAGTCTTGCAACTTCTGCCTGGGACTTTTGGAATGGTCACCCCTGGGACACATCTTCCTGGAACCCAACCACATGTCACATGGAGACCATATATAGTGCAGCTGTGTGACTAAGCCATCTCGAACAGAACCAGCCCAGGAGCCCAAATGAATCCCCGGGTGATTGCAGCTCAAGCTAACTCCATATGGGAGCAGAAGAATGTCCAGCTGAGCCCAGTCAACCCACAGAATCATGAAAGATAACAAAATAATGGTTGCTTTAAGCTACTGTTTTAGGGTAGTTGTCATGCAGCTATAAAGAATGAAAATATTAATTGGCAAATCTAAGTTTCCCATCCATCCAGAGGCATAAAAAATAAGAAATCCTTGAAATATACACTAATATGTGTGTGTACTGTAAAAGAATCTATGTATTGGGAATGACAGCAAGCTTCTAAATGCAGTATGCATAAATGTATGACTGTGCTCTGTGTAATTACTTTGAGCCAGGCACTAGGATGGACGTTATACTCATTCAATCTTCACAACAACCCTATGAGGTGAAAACTGTTGTTAACTCCATAGTGCAGATGAGATCACAAAGGCTCGGGGAGACGGTGTAACTTGCCTGAGGTCACAAAGCCGATAAAGAGTAGATGGGGGATTCCAACCTGATTCTGAAACTGGAATCTCCAACACTGAATCTGCCTGAGGTAGTTCCACAAGGACAAACCGTAACCACCAAGCATAACCAGAACACACCCTTGTGAAGAGGACTTCGAGTGTTTAGAGGCCGTTAGGGTGCCAGGGAGAAGGGGGCTGTGCCCCGCATTATCCTTTCGGGTGCTCTCATTTCTCCATGAGTATCTCTTTCAGAATCCCTTAAACCTTCCCCACAACCTGCCTGGGGAAGTGCACTGATCTGACTCTGGTTATCGAGACCTATTCTTCCAGCAAATGTTTCACTACCTCCCTAATAATCTGTATGCTGTAGGTTTATTTACAGTTTAGCATTTCCTACCCAGTTTACATGCACAGCACCATAGAGGCAAGAATAAAGACACACCTAATTACCCTGAGTTGTACTATTAGCCCTAGACTGACAGAGAGCCAATTTACAGCCTAAAAGCCTTGGAAGAGGAAAAAGGGAATCCCCAGGTGAACACAGGATCAGCTTCTTTCACCTGACAATGACAAGTCATTTGGGGACTGGGGAGACTGGGAGTGAGGGTGAGGAAAAACAACAAATCCATGTATTATGAGAAGTCAACCACAGTCTGTGCATTTTGTGATAAGCACATAGCACAGTGGTTCAATGTATAGTCTGGAGCCAGACAGCCTGGACTTGAGTTACCACTTTGCTTGGACTTTGGCTCTCAGTTTTCTCATCTGTAAAATGGGGATGACATTAGTAACAATGCCTGCCTCACACAGTGATTGGCAGGATTAAATAGCTAACACCAATAAATGCTTAATCAATAATGCCCGGCACACAGTACACACTAAGTCAGTGTTTGCTGTTATTTACCAAGACAGCAAATTGGTTCTGCACCCTAACATAGCTACTTTAGAAACAAATAAGCACCTTTCTCAGCAAATGTAACACTTCTCTGATTAGCCACAGCACAAGCTTGTTGACTGAGTCAGAGTTCTCTCTCAGCAGTATATTTTTTGACTCGTTAACCCTACTCACACTAACATATAGTCTTACCAACTGCCTTTGGAATTTCAAAACCCATTTCGTCACTTTTGTTTAGAATATGATACAGAACTGACTTCAAGCTTAAAACATTTCATTCAGATCAGTGTAGTACTGAAGAATGTATTCTAAATTTTAATTTTAATTGTATTTAATAATATTCATAATATGCAGTCAAATTTTTACTTATTTTCATTTGCCAAATGAAGCACACAGTTTAATTTACTTTAGATTAATTATGTTAAAAAGACATGATTTGTTGGCAATAAATTCCAAAGTGTTATAAAATGTCAGGTTTGGAGACTGAATCTATATTAAAATGCAGATTGAAGTTTAACTATATATGCTGGTGCATCAGAAACAGGCAAACCTTGCCTCATGATTGGATGCTGGGAATTCTTGCAAGGTTCACTTTAAAAGGAAACTCATTAATTTTTATATTTTGTATGTTTTCCTTTCAGATGAGATAGAAGAGGTTTATGCTTTAGGCTTTTTTGTATGTGTGCAAATAATACATTTTTGATAAAGAAACCCTTTAATCTGAATAAATGAAAAATCAGATTGGTTTTCATCATCATTCTATTTTCTCTTTTTAATACTGCCTTTGGGAGTTCAGGAGCTACCCTTATGTACTATGTATAGGTGGTAAGCAAATAAATGCAACAAACAATCAGGTAAATATCATCTTGAGGCATGTTTGAAGAATTGTCATCACGTTTATGCTCCTCATTCATTTCATATATTACAACATCAATGTTGCTTATCCATTTTATCAGATATATTATGGTGGTAAAGTAAACAAAACCGAACCATGAACAAAAACAGCTGAACTCCATACAGCAGTCAAAATTGCAAAACTATTCTTTGGGTGGCCTTAGACCAATGCAGTTCTCCCCCTTTCTCAATTGCAGTTCTCAAAAATACTTGGAAACTGCTAAGATTGCAACATCCTTGAATCAGGAGGAACTGGCTGGAACAGTCTGGGTTCTGTTCCCTCCTCCTCCCAACCCTGAAAAATAATACGTCCTTCAACACATTATGCCAGTGATTCCAATAGCCCCAAAGTATAAAACTGAGGGCAGGCTGCTTTCTGGGGTCCCTCAGCTGTGGTACAAATGGGGCATGAGCAGATGAGACTAGCAGCCCCAGGCAGCTTTCCTGAGCCTGGGGAGACTGGCTCAAAATACATCCTAGGCATCTGTGGTCTCTTGCTGCCTGTCTGCAAATTATAAGCCCATTTCATATAACTTGTATATAAGTGTTCTGTCTCACTGGACACAGACAAGTTGCTAGCCTGTGCCCAGTGAACCTGCTTCACAAAAACCATCCCAATAGTTAACTTGCAAGGAGTCAAAATTCAAGTAGCCTGTCAGTACTATGCTTACAAACGTCATGACCAACCAACTCAACCACTAGCTCATTCATTTGATCCACACCAATGGCTCCACTGAGCCTCTCAGTTAGAGCTAGAGATATATGGATTTGAATCGTTGGGAAATGCCTTTCTCCTTCCCTCCCGTTGTGCCCTCTGCACCTATGACAAATGGCTTCCAAGAGCCCCTCTCCCAGCAGCCACACACAGTCCTCTCTCCTCTGAGTTTGCCCAAGAATTCTCCATCTATATGCTTCAGGATCATGAGCAGATACTTGCAGACAGGTGAGTCAAGATGGAGCTGGGATGACCTAATGGAGCCAGAGAGGATAGAGTCAGAGAGGTGAAACTAATGGTTCCTGGGCCCCAGCTGCACCACATGCACAATGCCAGTGCCTCAGGGCTTTTGTTTCTTTGAGACCTTTTAACAGCCAGTTCTGTGAGGCAGGAGTCATTATACCTATTCACAGATGAGTAACCTGAAAGTCAGACCAGTTAAGGGATCTACACAAGGTCGCAACTACCCAAGAATTGTTTTAAAAATTTTTTGAGGAATGAAAATGTAGTTATTCAAAAACTACTTATAAGTGTGTCTCTATGTCTGAATGTATTCAGTTCCTAAGTTTAGACAAGGAGTAACCACAGAGTGAGAGACACGTGTGAGTGAGTCTCTGTGTGTGCACATGTGCACGTGAGTGTGTATATGGTATTTGGGATTAGGTTAATATTGGTTTCAGATGGAGAGATATCAAATTTATCAAGTTTCTTTGGGTTATAGAATAAACAATATTTGGGGATTTTGTCCTGCTCTGAGCATCTTTTCATTTTCTCTCTAATGCTTATATATTATTTTTAGCAATCAGAAAGATTTTTTTTCCCTTAAACCCAGGCAACACATATTGAGCTGCTTGCTATCCACTCCCTATCAGTATAGTGAGAGACTGCCTGCATCCTGGTCTGTCAGGTTAAGGCCTGCAGGTGAGAGGGTGTAAGTCATGCTGGGAAGAAGGAATGATTAGTTAAGGTTCTGGAAGCAGTGTTCTCTGGTTTCTCAGCACTCAGACCTACCCCAGCAGTTTCTGATGCTCATCTCCCTTCAGCACAGCCTGGACACTCTGTATTTCCATGGGGCCTCTCCCTCTGTGTCTGCTTCCCCTCTTCTGGGAGACCAAGGGACTGTGAATTTATTGAGTAGTCCAAGCACCCAGAGTTCTGTATCCTAGAAGCTCTGAGTCTCCTGGCCCGTTGTGTATGGATTGGTGGACTACCAGAAACATAAGGTCAGAGCAGGCATTTCTCTGTCCCAGGCCATCTGGGACCCATACACCTTTATCAATGTTTCTGTCTGTGAAATGGTGAACCAGGAGCCTGTCTGTGGCTCCCAGTGGCTGACGGCAGGTGTCAGCCCAGCATATGCTCATTGCACATGGTGGTAAATGACTGCTAACTGCTTTAAACAGCAGCTGATTTATCGATACAATGTCTAGTACACTTAACAAGATGCTGTCCTCCACCTCTAGGAAAGGTTCCTTTGGCTTCTTAGTCATTTCAATGCATGGAGGTGTTTGCTGTCCAAATAAGTGGCTTCCTGTCTTTGCAGAGCAAATCTTCACCCTCTTGTTAGGAAACTTCTGAGGACCCTGAGTATTTAGTCTCCAATTCTCAGAGGGTAGACCTTCTACTAACCCACCCAGCTGGAGCACAGGCAAGACCTCAGAAACAGAAGTCTATGTTTCATCAAGAGCCTTACTGTAGAGCTTAGTGTTTAATGTCAGTCCTCAGGAGAGAAGGAGGCTGAGAGTGCTCTGAAGTCCTTTGATGAGCCTCATGGTCCCTTACCACCAGAGTGACTGGGTTGTATAATAAAGAATTTGGCCTTTGTTCTTGGCTCCTGGGAGGGAGCCTCTAAACTCTTGGAATTTCCCAAGTAGTAGGAGTGTCTTTGTTACTCCAAGCGGACCCTTGGACCACATCTGAGTTTATGCTAATGAGGTGACTCAGCTAAGTCCCTAGATAGTTTATAGATGGGGACCTGCCCTGCTGGAAAGACCAGCCATGTGCCTAGAGGGTTGGGGCTTTTAACCATATGGCATCAGAGAAGGACCTGGGGGCTCGAGATTGAATTCAATCACATGGCCAATGATTCAACCAACCACACATACGTAATAAAATCTCAGTAAAAACTGTGAATACTGAAGCTCACTGGAGATTCTTTGTTAATTGTGCTGGGAGTGTCATGTGTTCCAAAGATAATCATGTTTGGGACTCTTCTTTGCCCTGTGCTTCTCTTCTTTTGTCTGGTCCTGATTTACATCACTTAAAATAAAAACTGTAATAGTAAGTATAGTGCTTTCCTAAGTTCTGTGAGTTGTTCTAGTGAATTGCCACAGCTGAGGAGGTCATGAACACAGTCAAACTCATAGCCAGTTCATCAAAGGTATGAGTGGCCTGTGACCTTCTTAAACTTGCAGCTGATATCTGGAGTGAGATTAGCTTTGTAGGCGACCATGCTTGTGAAATCTGACCTAATTCCAGGTAGTGGTCAGAATTGCAATGTAGACTCCTGTGGTTCAAACCCTAGTGCTGGGACCTTTTAGCTGTGCCATCTACTGCGGCAAATTCTTATCCTTTTCAATCCTTAGTACCTATATTTAAAACAAGGAAGAAAACACAGTGAAATTCTTAGGCCAGTGCTGACATCAGAAAGCACTCATAAATGTTACCCATCACTAATAAAATCTATGCCCCACTAGGCAGCAGGACAGTGGCTTACCTACTTATTTTTACAACCTCTTCTGACTCTTTTAAGGTCTAACAAAATATAGAATACTATAGTTTGCCCTACCTTCCTCTAGTTCACTGAGCACTACCTAGTATTTTCCTTAGTTATTATTTCTCATCTATATGTAAATAAAATTATTTCCTATCTACATGCTGCTATGGTTTGACTATTGTCACCTCCAAAAGTTGTTGAAATTGAATCCCCAATGTGATAGTATTGAGAAGTGGAGTGTTTATTTTTTTTATTATTATTATTTTTTTGAGATGGAGTCTCACTCTATCACCCAGGCTGGAGTGCAGTGGTGTGATCTCTGCTCACTGCAACCTCTGCTGCCTGGGTTCAAGCAATTCTTCTGCCTCAGCCTCCCGAGTAGCTGGGATTACAGGCGACTCCCACTGCACCTAGCTTATTTTTGTATTTTTAGTAGAGACAGGGTTTCACCATTTTGTCCAGGCTGGTCTTGAACTCCTGACCTTGTTATCCACCCACCTCACCCTCCAGAAGTGCTGGGATTACAGGTGTGAACCACCACGTCCAGCCGAGATGGGGCCTTTAAAAGGTGATTGGCTTTGGGAGGCCGAGGCAGGCCGATCACAAGGTTAAGAGATCGAGACTATCCTGGCCAACATGGTGAAACCCCGTCTCTACTAAAAATACAAAAAAACAGCCAGCCATGGTGGCACGTGCCTGTGGTCCCAGCTACTCAGGAGGCTGAAGAGGAAGAATTGCTTGAACCCAGGAGGCGGAGGTTGCAGCGAGCCAAGATTACGCCACTTCACTCCAGCCTGGCATAAATAAATAAATAAATAGTGATTGGGTCATAATGGCTCTGCCCTCATAAGTGAATTAATGCATTTATGGGTTCATGAATTAATGAGTTATCATGGAAGTGGGACTGGTGGGTTTATTAGAAGAGAAAAAAAATGAACTCAAGGTAGATTAAAGATTTAAATGCAAGACCTGAAACTATAAATCTACTACAAAAAAGTATAGGAGAAACACTTCAGGACATTGGTAAAGAATTTAGGTCTGATATGGTTTGGCTGTGTCCCCACCAAAATCTCATCTTGAATTGTAGTTCCCCTAATCCCCACATGTCATGGGAGGGACCTGGTGGGAGGTAATTAGATCATGGGGGTGGTTACCTCCATGCTGTTCTTGTCATAGTGAGTGAGTTCTCTTGAGAGCTGATGGTTTCATAGGGGCTTCTGCCTTCACTCAACACTCATTCTCTCTCCTGTGAAACAGTGCCTTCTGCTGTATTGTAAGTTTCCTGAGGCCTCCTAGCCATACAGAATTGTGAGTCAATTAAATCTCTTTCCTTTATCAATTACACGCTCTTGGGTATTTCTTCATAGTAGCATGAGAACGGACTCTACAATGGCTAATACCTCAAAAGCATGGGCAACAAAAATAAAAATAGACAAATAGGGTCATATTAAACTAAAAAGCTTCTGCACAGCAAAGGAAACAATCAACAGAGTAAAGAGACAACCTGTTGAATGGGAGAAAATATTTGTCAACTGTTCATCTAACAAGGGACTAATATTCAAAATATAAAAAGAGCTCAAACAACAGCAAAAAAAAAACCCCAACAACCTCTTTGAAAAGTGGGCAAAGAAGATACATAGACATTTCTCCAAAGAAAACATAGAAATGGCCAACAGGTACATGAAAAAAATGCTCAGCATTGCTAATCATCAGGGAAATGCAAATCAAAACCATAATACGATATCATCTTACCCCTGTTAAAATGACTATTATAAAAAAGACAAAAAGTAACAGAGCCGGCAAGGATACAGAGTAAAGGGAGCTCATATACTGTTGCTAAGAATGTAAATTAGTACAGCCACTACAGAATACAGTATGGAGATTTCTCAAAAAATTAAAATTAGAACTACCATATGATCCACCAATCCCACTCCTTGGTGTTTATCCAAAAGAATAGAAATTGGTATATCAAAAAGATACCTGAATCCCCATGTTTATTGCAGCACAATTCACAATAGCCAAGATACGGAATTAACCTAAGTGTCCATCAATGAATTAATGATTTATTTATTTATTTAACTTTAAATTCTGGGGTACATGTGCAGATCACGCAGTTTTTTACACAGATATACACATGCTATGGTGGTGGTTTGCTACATCCATCGCCCCATCATCTACATTAGGTATTTCTCCTAATGCTATTCCTTCCCAATCCCCCCAACCCTGCTATTCCTCTTCTAGCCCCCAACCCCCAGGCCCCAATGTATGATGGTCCCCTCCCTGTGTCCGTGTGTTCTCATTGTTCAACACCCACTTATGAGTGAGAACATGCAAGTGTTTGATTTTCTGTTCTTGTGTCAGTTTGCTGCAAATGATGGTTTCCAGTTTCATTCATGTCCCTGCAAAGGTCATGAACTCATCCTGTTTTACTGCTGCATAGTATTCCATGGTGTATATGTGCCACATTTTCTTGATCCAGTCTATCACTGATGGACATTTGGGTTGGTTCCAAGTCTTTGCTATTGTGAACAGTGTCGCAATAAACATACGTGTGCATGTGTCTTTATAATAGAATGATATATAATCCTTTGAGTATATACCCAGTAATGGGATTGCTGGATCAAATGGTATTTCTATTTCTAGATCCTTGAGGAATTGCCACGCTGTCTTCCACAATGGCTGAATTAATTTACACTCCCACCAATGGTGTAAAACTGTTCTTTTTTCTCCACATCCTCTCCAGCATCTGTTGTCTCCTGATTTTTTAATGATCGTCATTCTGACTGGTGTGAGGTGGTATCTCAATGCGGTTTTGATTTGCATTTCTCTAATGACCAGTGATAATGACCTTTGTTTCATATGTTTGTTGGCTGCATAAATGTCTTCTTTTGAGAAATGTCTGTTCATATCCTTTGTCCACTTTTTGATGGGGTTGTTTTTTCTTGTAAATTTAAGTTCTTTGTAGATTCTGGATATTAGCCTTTTGTCAGGTAGGTAGATTGCAAAAATTTTTTCCCTTTCTGTTGGTTGCCGGTTTACTCTAATGATAGTTTCTTTTGCTGTGCAGAAGCTCTGGAGTTTAATTAGATCCCATTTGTCTATTTTGGCTTTTGTTGCCATTGCTTTTGGTGTTTTACTCATTAAACATTCTATGCATGTTACAAAATATCACATGTACCTCATAAGTATGTATACATATTATGTATTAATAAATTTCTTAATTAGAAAAAAAGAAGTGGAAGAGAGATCCCATCTAGCAAGCTCAGCCTCTCACCATGTGATGCTCTGTCCTACTTCAGAACTCTGCAGAGTACCTACCAACAATAAAGTGCTCACCAGATGCAGCCTCTCTACCTTGAATTTCTCAGCCTCCATAACTGTAATAAATGAATTCCTTTTCTTTCTTAATTATCCAGTTTTAGGTATTTTGTCATAGGTAACATGCTAAGACACATGCCTATTATTATTAGCATATCACACAAAAACAACTGACAGATTTCCACCAAATGTGGAGAGCTATGCTGAGGTAATCTAACTCCAAATATGGAATAGGTAGTGTACACAATTCACTTTGGAGCCTCTTTAGAGTACCCCATTGTTGTTCTTTTACACCAAGAAAACATTATTTAAACATTTTAACATATGAATTCAAAAACTATACATATTTTTAAATTACACTAGGATTTTACGGGTGTGACAGAAAGTCATCAGATGGTTATTAATTCTTTTAAGTCTTTGCTTTAATTCTATTTTATGTGGAAACATAAAATATGCCACACAAAATGCCACTGGTAGGAGCTGAAATTGAGAAGTGTGAGAGAATTATAAGTCAGTCTGAGGGGAGTCTCTATATGGACAGTTGGGAGGGACAGGCTCTTCCCTGAAGAGGTGACGGAAGGGTGTCCTCAGGAAGAGCAGCTCAGAACTAGCCCAGATATATGTTCTCTCTGAGAACTTCAAGCACAAAGAGATTCTGAGCACTCCAATGACAGGCAGTCACTATCCAGAGCTTCTAGAACCAGGGCCCAAGAGGCCGAGTGACACCTTATAGCAGTGACTTGCTCCTTCTTTCACAGGTAATGGAAACTAAAGTTCCATTGAGGGGCATTTTTTGCCAGTTAGGAGACATGTGAAATACATATTTATATTTAGTCATCGTGGCAAGAGGAGACAAATGATGGCTTTAGACTTTCAGTTGCTAAAGAATCATAGATATGCTAGGAAGCAGGACTAGCTTGCAGCTGCCGCTTGGACAGACAGAGCAGCATGTGAAGACTCACACTATGAATGTTTGCTCCAAAAACTACTGCAAGAACATACCAGGAAAGCTGAGAGAATCCACAGACGCTTTGAAGGAACTGGATCACTGCTGCAGGCTCCCTGAGATGCCAAAAACTGTGAATCTGCTTGCTTTCTCAAAAGGGAGACTCATGGTCTGGTACAAGTTCTCAGCCCTGGTCACCAGCTGCCTGCAAATAGATTCAGTGTTGTTGGGGGAGCATGAAGGAAATGAGGCTAGCCTTTAGGACTACAGGCTGCATGGAAGCAGGGTGAGGCCTGTGACAGCTGGCTTTCCCTCACTTCCCTGTTGACCTGTATGACTCAGCAGAGGCAGCCATAATCCGCCTGGGAATATAATTCCACTGGACTGGGAACCACACCCCCATCCCCCACAGTAGCCACAGCAAGCCCTGCCCAAGGAGAGGCTAAGCTTAGAGATGCCTATCTTTTCCCCCACCTGGTGGTCTTTCTTTACCAACCCTCGTAGGCAAAAACAAAGGTCACAATCTCTCGGGAGCTCTAAGGCCCTGCCCACCACCTGAGAAACCTGATTACTTAACAAGGTGTTCCTAGGGCAAGTTTGCATCTTCCCTATAGAACTGCAGCTGATGCACTCTTGAAAGTGCCACCTCCTGGCTGGAGGTTGAACAACAAAAAGCCAGTGCACTAAATAAAAACACAATCAAGGACTCACACAGAGTCCATTTCATTCCCCTGCTACCTCCACCAGAGCAGGTGCTGGTATCCACAACTAGAAGACCTGAAGATGGATCATATCACAAGGCTCTTTGCAAACACTCCCCAGTACCAGCCTGGAGCCCAGTAGCTCCACTAGGTGGCTAGACCCAGAAGAGCAAAAACAATCACTATAGTTCAACTCTCAGGAAGCCCCATTCCTAGGAGAAGGGGGAGAACAACAAGGTAGCACTCCATGGGACAAAAGAATCTGAACAGCTGTCCTTGAATCCCAAATCTTCCTTCCGATATAGTCTACCCAAATGAGAAGGAACCAGAAAAACAATTCTGATAATATGACAAAACAAACTTCTTTAACACCTCCAAAAGATCATAACAGCTCACCAGCAATGTATCCAAACCAAGACAAAATCTCTGATTTGTCAGAAGAATAATTCAGAAGGTCAAGTATTAATCTAATCAAGGAGGTACCACAGAAAGGTAAAGTCCAACTTAAAGAAATCAAAACATGATACATACAAGATATGAAAGAAAAAATATTCACTGAAATAGGGAGCATAAACAAAAAAAGAATCACAACCTTCTGGAAAGGACAGAAAAAAAAATGCACTAGAAAGTCTTGGCAATAGAACTGAACAAGTAGAATAATAAATTTCAGAGCTCCAAGACAGGGCTTTTGAATTAACCCAACCCATCAGAGGAAAAAAAATTTTTTTAAATGCACAAAGCCTCCAAGAAGTTGGGAACTATGTTAAATGTCCAAACCTAAGAATAATTGGTGTTCCCAAAGAAGAAGAGAAATCTAAAAATTTGGAAAACATATTTGAGGGAACCATTGAGAAACACTTCCCCAGCCCTGCTAGAGATCTAGATATTCAAATACACAAAGCCAAAGAACATCTGGGAAATTTATTGCAAAAAGATCATTGCCTAGGCACATAGTCATCAGGTTATCTAAAGTCAAGATGAAGAAAAGAATCTGAAGAGCTGAAAGGCAAAAGCATCAGGTAACTTATAAAGTAAAATATATCAGATTAATAGCAGATTTCTCAGCCCTACAAGCTAGAAGGGATTGGGGTCCTATTTTAATCCTCCAAAAGAAAACAATTATCAGCTAAGTTTTGTATCCATCAAAACTAAGCTTCATAAACAAAGGAAAGATACAGTCTTCCAGACAAACAAAAGTGAGCAGGAATAGCAATCCTTATGTTAGACAAAACAAACTTTAAAGCAACAGCAGTTTAAAAAGACAGAGAGACATTATATAATGATAAAAGAACATGTGCAACAGGAAAATATCACAATTCTAAATATATATGCCCTAACACTGGAGCTCCCAAATTTATAAAACAATAACTGCTCGACCTAAGAAATGAGATAGACAGCAACACAATAATAGTGGGGGACTTTAATGCTTCACTGACAACACTAGACAGATCATCAAGACAGAAAGTCAACAAAGAAACAATGGACTTAAACAATGGATTTAGGTCTATAACCTATGACAAACAGATTTAACAGATGTTTACAAAACATTCTACCCAGCAACTGCAGAATATACATTCTATTTATCAGCACATGGAGCATTCTCCAAGATAGACCATAAGATAGGCCACAAAACAAGTCGCAGTAAATTTAAGAAAATCAAAATTATGTTGAGTGCTCGCTCAGACCACAGTGGACTAAAACTAAAAATCAACTCTAAAAGGAGCCCTCAAAACCATGCAAATACATAGAAATTAAAGAACCTGCTCCTGAATGCTCACTGGGTCAACAATACAATCCAGATGGAAAGTTAAAAATTCTTTGAACAATAGTGACAAAACCTATCAAAACCTGTGGGATACAGCAAAAACAGTGCTAAGGGGAAAGTTCATAGCATGAAATGCCTACATCAAAAAGTCTGAAAGAGCACAGACAGACAATCTAAGGTCATACCTCACAGAACTGGAGAAACAAGAGCAGTCCAAACCCAAACCCAGCGGAAGAAAAGAAATACCAAAGATCAGAGTAGAACTAAATGAAATTGAAACAAAAAACCAATACAAAAAGATAAATGAAACAAAACTTGGTTCTTTAAAAAGATAAATAAAATTAATAGACCATTTGCAAGATTAACCAAGAAAGGAAGAGAGAAAATTCAAATAAGCTCAGTTAGAAATAAAACAGGAGATATTACAACTGATATCACAGAAACACAAAAAATTATTCAAGGCTACTATAAACACCTTTATGAACATAAACTAGAAAACCTAGAGGAGATGGATAAATTTCTGGGAATATACAACCCTCCTAGATTTAACCAGGAAGATACAGAATCTCTGAACAGAGAAATGACAAGCAATGAGATTAAAAGGGTCATTAAAATATTGCCAACAAAAAAAGTCCAGGACTAGATGGATTCACAGTTGAATTCTATCAGATATTCAAAGAAGAACTGGTACCAATCCTGTTGACACTATTCCAAAAGAAAGACAAAAAGGGAATCCTCCCTAAATCATCCTATGAAGCCAGTATCATCCTAATGCCAAACTAGAAAAGAACATAACAGAAAAAGAAAAATACAGGCCAATACCACTGATGAACACAGATGCAAAAATACTCAACAAAATGCTAGCAAACCAAACCCAACAGCATAATAAAAAGATAATCCACCAGGATCAGGTAGGTTTCATATCAGGGATGCAGGATAATTTAACATATGTAAGTTAATAAGTGTGATACAGCACATAAACAGAATTAAAAACAAATATCACATCATCTCAATATATGCAGAAAAAGCATTTGACAAAATCCAGCATCCTCTTATGATTAAAATCCTCAGCAAAATCAGCATATAAGGGACATACCTTAAGGTAAGCAAAGCTATCTATGACAAACTCACAGCCAACATTATACTGTATAGGGAAGAGTTGAAAGCATTCCCCCTGAGAACTGGAACAAGACAAGGATGCCCACTTTCACCACTTCTATTCAATAGAGTATTGGAAGTCCTAGCCAAAGCAACTGGAGAAAGAACTATAAAGGGCATGCATCCAAATCAGTAAAGAGAAAGTCAAACTGTTGCTGTTTGCTGAAGATGTTATCATGTACATAGAAAACCTTCAAGACTCATCCAAATAGCTCCTAAATCTTGTAGATGAGTTCATCAAAGTTTCAGTATACAGAATTAACATATACAAATCAGTAGTTCTGTTATATACCAACAGTGACCAAGATGAGAATCAAATCAATAATTCAACCCCTTTCACAGTACCTGCAAAAAAACAAAATACTTAGGAATATACCTAACCACGAACATGAATGTCTTCTACAAAGAAAACTACACAACACTGCTGAAAGAAATCATAGACAACACAAACAAATGGAAACACATCCCATGCTCATGGATGGATAGAATCAACATTGTGAAAATGACCATTCTGCCAAAAGCAGTCTAGCAATTCTTACCAAAATACTATCATCATTATTTACACAACTAGAAAAAACAATCCTTAAATTCATATGGAACCAAAAAAGAGTCTGCATAACCAAAGCAAGACTAAGCAAAACAAACAAACAAACAACAACAACAACAACAACAAACCCCACAAATCTGGAGGCATCACACTGACCAACTTCAAACTAAACTATAAGACCATGGTGACCAAAACAGCATGGTACTGGTATAAAAATAGGCACATAGACCAAGGGAATGAAACCCAGAAATAAAACCAAATGCTTACAGCTGACTAATTTTTGACCAAGCAAACAGAAACATAAATGGGGAAAAGACTCCCTATTCAACAGATGACGCTGGGATAATTGGCAAGCCATATATAGAAGAATGAAAGTAGATCCTCATCTTTCACCCTATATAAAAATCAACTCAAGATGGATCAAAACTTAAATATAAGACCCTGAAACCAAAAAGATTCTAGAAGATAACATCAGAAAAACCCTTCTAGGCATTGGCTTAGTCAAGGCCTTCATGACCAAGAACCCAAAAGCAAATGCAACAAAAACAAAAATAAATATATGGAACTTAATTAAACGAAAAATTTTCTGCTCTGCAAAAGAAATAAGCAGCAGAGTTAACAGACAGCCCACAGAGTGGGAGAAAATCTTCACAATCTATACATCTGACAAAGGACTAATATTCAGAATCTATAGAGAACTCAAATCATCAAGAAAAAAAAAACCCCATCAAAAAGTGGGCTAAAGACATGAACAGACAATTCTCAAAAGAAGTCATACAAATGATCAACAAGTATATGAAAAAATGCTCAACATCACTGATTATCAGGGAAATGCAAATCAAAACCACAATATGATACCAACTTACTCCTGCAAGAATGGCCATAATCAAAGAATAATAGATGTTGATGGAGATGCAGTGAAAAGGAAACACTTTTACACTACTAGTGGGAAGTAAAGTAGTACAACCACTATGGCAAACAGTGTGGAAATTCCTTAAAGAACTAAAAGTAGATCAACCATTTGATCCAGCAATCCCACCACTTACCCAGAGGAAAATAAGTCATTACAAAAAAGATGCTTGCACATGCATGTTTATAGGAGCACAATATGCAATTGCAAAAATACGGAACCAGCCCAAATGTCCATCAATCAATGAGTGGATAAAGAAAATGTGATACACAAATAGAATACTACTCTTCCATAAAAAGGAATGAATTAATGGCATTTGCAGCCACCTGGATGGAACTGGAGATGGTTATTCTAGTGAAGTGGCTCAGGAATGGAAGACCAAGCATCATATGTTCTCATTCATAATTGGGAGCTAAGCTATGAGAACACAAAGGCATAAGAATGGTACATTTGGCTGGGTTTGGTGGCTTATCCCTGTAATCCCAGCACTTTGGGAGGCAGAGGCAGTTGGATCAGAAAGTCAAGAGATCAAGACCATCCTGGCCAACATGGTAAAACCCTGTCTTTACTAAAAATACAAAAAATTAGCTGGGTGTGGTGGCACGAGCCTGTAGTTCTAGCTACTCAGGAGGCTGAGGCAAGAGAATCACTTGAACCCAGGAGGCAGAGGTTGCAGTGAGTCGAGATCGCACCACTGCACTCCAGCCTGGTAAGAGAGAGAGAATCTGTCTCAAAAAAAAAAAGAAAAGATAGACTCTGGGGACTTGGGAAAGGGTGAAGGGTGGCAAGGGACACAAGACTATACAATGGGGTCAGTGTATACTGTTTGGGTGAATGGGTGCACCAAAATCTCAGAAATCACCACGAAAAACTTATTCGTGTAACCAAGCATTATCTGCTCCCCACAAACGTACTGAAATACTAAAATTTAAAAATAAAAAAATCACACATCAATTAAATATCAAAAATATGACACAATTGTCAAGCCCTGTACTGTCATCATAACTGAAGGGTAATCCTAAGATAATGCAGATTCAATGATAAATTCAGGTTGGAGCCTTTTACAGGGACCCAGAATTCAGGTTGTTTTTCCATAAATTTTAATAGGGCACACTCATAGAGGAATCTTTAGTAATATAATCTCTAAAGGACTCCTGAGCCCTTCAGATCACTCTCTTCTCTTTCAGCCATCCACAGAGATGGATGAATCTGTTTCTCAATAACTATCAGTGAGTCATTAGGGCGGACTCTCCAAATGAGAGGGCTAAGATTTGTTTGAGCTGCTTCTTCCTTGGGCAGCTTCAGGGTGAGCAGCAGCAGGAATTTATTCATATGCACTCCAGGTGATGGCATAATAAGTAGGGTGTTAGGAAGGGCTTTGTTCCAAAATGGGAAATAATAATGGCTCTTAATTGTTAATGACAATTACATTAAAGTCCTATGTGAGTCCAACATTCACCTTTTTACTGTTTGCATGATGACATACGGGCAAGAAAGATAAGAGAATGGAATCTAGCAAAGAATCCTTTGCTCTCAATTGAAAAGTTACATTTGAAGGTGGTGGTAGTCACATAAGTTCTGAAAATTCTCTTCCAGTTACCCATAACTTTTTTTTTTTTTTTTGGCTTTTCCTACCCACCCAGAACCACACTTCCTATCTTACTGGCCCCGACAAACAGGCCAATGAAGATGAGTGAAGATGGGAAAACCCTTAAAGGAAAGGATAGGAGGACCCACGACAATCTCAAGAAAATCAAGACAACTTTCCCTTTGCTTGAGAATGCCTATTTTAGGAGTCACATGTTGGTTATTTGGAGTTAATATGCAAATGTAATGTTGACCCTTGTGTTGATCATACTCTGCATGCGTTTATACACAGAGAGCCACATGTCTGCCCACATACACATCAGGATGTGCTCCTCTAGAAAATCTCAGCAGCAATCAACTTAAAAGACCAGCACTGAAAGACATGCATGTATAAGGACATCATCAGATAATCACTGCTGTCATGATAGCCAGTTTCTAATGTGGCTGCATATAGATTAAAATAAAATTGGGAAACCAAGTAGATATTCTAAAAATCAGTAGACATCAGCAACTTTGCCTCCTGCCTTTGACATTGCTTTGTGCTGTTCCACAGCCTAGAAGCCTGGGTTCCACTCACTGATACCACGGAGATGTCAGAGCTCCATAATCTGATTCCTCAAGGCTGCTAAAGGCTCCTGGCGCAGGGTGCACAGGCCATATTGCTGCGATTCCAGGAGGCCGGCAGCCCAACACTGCACAGGCAGCGCAGCCACATGGGGCAAAGTGGAGCTGACAAGAACTCACATTGAATTTGCATATATTTACACAGCATGTCAGAAATATTTCTAATCTCCAAAAGACCCAGAGCTGAGGAGAACTGGAGAGAAAACAAAAAGGTTAGGTAAAGGGGATAATGGAGCTTGGCCAAGGTCTGAAACCTCTTCCCCAGAGGACATCTATACTTCTGTTTTAATTGCCTTGCTGGGGATCACTAATACAATTATCAGGTTATTTTTCAGGCTGTTGCCTTTGTTTTAAGGTGACAGATTATTACTTTGGGAGGGGACCATGCACTTGCTGCAGCAGCAAAGGGAGCTGTGATTAACATATTTTCCTACTGGAGGCTAACAGGTGTCTTCACATGCCTAGGTAAATAACAATAAAGCTTAGGTTTCATATAGGAAATTTATGATACTGTACTGATATTCACCCAAACACACTGAGCCAGGCCTTTTCCTTGTTTTCTGAAATGAAGGGGCATAAACCAAAATGCTTCAGGGAGGGTGAAAAAAAGGCAAGCAAACTAGCATCAGGACTCTGTACACCATCTGCACTTTCATAGAGCACTAATGGGGAATGATTATATTGCTCCTGTAGCCCAATAGCTACAAGTCTCTGGAAAGGAGACTGGTTTCCCAAACCTTCCCAGTGGCTGTTATCTGGCAGGGGTGAAAATTGGAAGTCTGATGCTAAAATGGCTCATTAAGAGAACCTTGAAAAAAAAAAAAAAAAAAAGGTTGCTCTTTGAATCTTTTCTTTTTTTGGATGGGGTCTCACTCTATCACCAGGCTGGAGTGCAGCGGTGTGATCTCAGCTCACTCTAACCTTTGCCTCCCAGGTTCAAGTGAGTCTCCTGCCTCAGCCTTCAGCATAGGTGGGACCACAGGCATGCATCACAACACCCAGCTAATTTTTGTATTTTTAGTAGAGATGCAGTTTCACCATGTTGGCCAGGAACATCTCAGTCTCCTGACCTTGCAATCCACCCACCTCCCAAAGTGCTGGAAAAACAGGTGTGAGCCACTGCGCCTGGCCAGCTCTTTGACTCTTAAAGACAGTAATCAGTAACTCAGAAAGCTGTGCAGAGAAGGCCTTCTCTTGTCCCTGAATTAATTTTCAGCGGCTAGGGACTGAAGAAGTACAAAGACTTTACAGGTAAGACTTAGAAGAAGAGAGGGGTTAAAAGGAAAGAAGCGGGAAGGGGAAGAGAAGAGAGGGAGAGAGAAGAGAGGAATGAGGGGAGGAAAGGGGAGGAGAGGGAGAAAACAACATTCTCTAGCCAGATACTGATAAAACTTCTCAAAGACTGCTTCTCCACAGGAACACTCACCAGCTGCTCCCTGGCAGAAAATTTAAAACTGTCAGGAAGTTCCATTTATTGCTGGCTGATGAGTCGGCAAGGAAGGGATGCTCTGTGCACCTTAAGTGAAATTTCAATCCAGCCTGGCATTTCTGCTGCCAAGGTCAGCAAAGAAAGCAGATCTGAATGGGCAGGAATGAATGCACTTATCTGAAAAGCTTGGCCAGTAACGGCAAGTTGAGCAGCCAGGCAAGAGAGGAGATCATCCTGTTAGGACCTGGGCAAAGACACCCCCACAGCTTGGGGCTTCCAAACTGAAGTCCACGAAGTGACCTCAACAGCCCACTGCAGTCCAAACTCCAGCTAGTGCCTCCTTCCCAGCAAGGGTGGACCTAGATTTCTGGCCACTTGCCACCCAAAAGCCACTGCCACATTCAATTTTTTCTTGACAAATGGAAGGTTCACTTGCTCTTTTTAGATCTTATTCCCATTTCAAGGCTGAATTTGCCTAAAATCCTCCATGAAGCCTTCTAGAACATGCTGGTATATACGACACTCTCTCCTCTTTGGTACCCGTATCCAAGCCTTCTGAACCATTCATGACAGCACATGCTCTTCTATGGCTTTGTTTTGTTATTCTCTTCCTAGTGTCTTTGATGTGTCTCCAACAAAGCTGAAATCTCCTAGAAACCCACCAAGGCTATGGATCACATCCCCATCTCCCCAATCCCCTCAGGGTACCCCCTTTACCTGTAAAGTCAGCCTCTTCCCTACTTGATTTCTCTTAAATCTCAAAACCCAATTCTGCACAACTTCTATTTACCATCCTATTTTTCTCATTATTGACATATAACCTCACTCTTTTTCCAAAAAACATTTGAAGAAACTTGGGAAACTGCACTCTGGATAAGAAAAACAAATATCAAATATAAAGAAAAGAAGAAATTAGATAAATGGAAAATAAGATGAGGATAAAAAAGCTCGAAGTTAGTGGTGTGTTGAATGAATTCACACAAAAGCATGTGCCCGGATGTTGTATCATCTGCTAAAGATAGGATGCAAATTTGACTCCATTTCTAATGACTAAAGCCTAGAGAAAAGCATAATCAGAGGGAAACATAAAACAGGGCATAGTGTCCATGTGATGAAAACAATTTGGCTGCTCAATTCTCCTCTGGGTCCCATAACAGAAACCTTATGTGATAAAGTGACACAGTGAGTGACAGGAATTGATGCCAAATAATACCAGGCATTACTGAGTGATGAGAAAACCAAAGGAACAAGGCAGCAAAGACGCCTGCCTTCATGGATCCTGGATTTTACTAGAGAAAAGATGGGCAATAAACACGTTCATGTCCTTAGTTGAATGGAGAGGCTAGGAGAGATGGGGTGTTCAGGAGGTCTTTCTCAGAAGGATGTAGAGACGTCAGCCAGATTAAGCCTTGGATCATTTTTACAAGGTCCCCTGGTTTAGCCTGTGAATCCAAACCCTGATTTAGGGAAGGCAACTCAATGAGGAACCTGTATCTTGTCTCCCACCTCTTCATGATCAGGGTTCCTAGAAGATCTGCCTATACATACTGTCTCTACTCCCTCACCTCCTAGCTGCTCCCCAGTGCCCCATAACCTGCCTTCTGCTCCCCCACCTCCAGAGACACCCCACCAGCTATGGAGTCAATGAAGCCATGCTGCCACTAGAAATACTTTCAGTCTTCAGTGGATTGGAAGTGTTTGGTGTATTTATTACTATTGATCATTGCCTACTTGGAATTCCCACCTTCTCTGATGGTCCCTCTGCTCTGCACATTCGGCATTCTCTCCTGGTGGTTTCAACATACCCAAGGCCTCTGCAAATGACTCCTATGTGTGCATCTAGCCACAGCCTGTGGTGCTCTGCTAAAACCCAAGCCTATGCCATCCACCATCTGCTGGAGAACCCTATGTAGATCAGTTACAGGCACCTTCCACTTAACATGTTCAAAATTTTCCTTTCCAACCTGATTCCTCTCCCAAATTGCATACATTCACATGGTCACTATCTACCTAACTGCCCATATCAGAAATGGCAGACTCATCATGGACTCCTCTTTCTCTCTCCTCCCACATATCCAATCCTATTGATGCTACCATATATATACATATATATATATATATATATATGTATATATATATACACACACACACACACACACACACACCATATGGTATATATATATGTGTGTGTGTATATATATATAGTATATATGTATATATATCATATGGAGTGTGTGTGTGTATATCTATATGTTTATATGGTATATATATATATGAATGAAGTATTTGGTGTATTTATTACTATTGATCATTCCCTACTTGGAATTCCCACCTTCTCTGATGGTTTCTCTGCTCTGCTCACTCAGCATTCTCTCCTGTATGTATGTATATTATTTACTTTCTATGTCTATCCATGAAAATTAATAACTCATGTTTTTTGAGCACCTACTATTCTTCATGGAAACTGAACAACTTGCTCTTGAATGTTGACTGGATAAACAATGAAATGAAGACAGAAATAAAGATGTTCTTCGAAACCAACGAGAATGAAGACACAACATACCAGAATCTCTGGGACACATTTAAAGCAGTCTCTAGAGGAAAATATATAGCAATAAGTGCCCACATGAGAAGCAAGGAGAGATCAAAAATTGACACCCTATTGTCAAAACTGAAAGAGCTAGAGGAGCAAGATAAAAAAAACTCAAAGTCTAGCAGAAGACAAGAAATAGCTAAGATCAGAGCAGAGCTGAAGGAGATAGAGACACAAAAAACCCTTCAAAAAATCAATAAATCCAGGAGCTGGTTGTTTGAAAAGATCAACAAAATAGACAGACCACTAGCCAGATTAATAAAAAAGAAAAGAGAGAATAACCAAATTGATGCAATAAAAAATGATAAAGGGGATATCACCACAGATTCCACAGAAATTCAAACCATCATCAGAGATTATTACAAACAACTCTATGCACACAAACTAATAAACCTGGAAGAAATGGATAAATTCCTGGACACTTGCCTCCTCCCAAGCCTAAACCAGGAAGAAGCCGAAACCCTGAACAGACCCATAACAAGGTCTGAAGTTGAGGCAGCAATTAAGAGCTTACCACCCAAAAAACGCCCAGGTCCAGACAGGTTCACAGCTGAATTCTACCAGACATACAAAGAGGAGCTGGTACCATTCCTTCTGAAACTATTCCAAACAATACAAAAAGAGGGAATTCTTCCCAAATCATTTTATGACACCAACATCATACTGATTCCAAAACCCGGCAGAGACTCAACAAGAAAAGAAAACTTCAGGCCAATATCCATGATGAACATAGATGCAAAAATCTTCAATAAAATACTGACAAGCCGATTGCAACAGCACATCAAAAAGCTTATCCACCATGATCAAGTAGGCTTCATCCCGGGGATGCAAGGCTGGTTCAACATACACAAGTCTATAAACGTAATTCACCACATAAACAGAACCAAAGACAAAAACCACATGATTATCTCAATTGATGCAGAGAAGGCCTTTGACAAAACTCAACAGCCCTTTATGCTAAAAACCCTCAATAAGCTAGGTATCGATGGAACGTATCTCAAAATAATAAAAGCTATTTATGACAAACCAACAGCCAATATCATACTGAATGGGCAAAAACTGGAAGCATTCCCCTTGAAATGTGGCACCAGACAAGGATGCCC